>NW_010417107.1:9506-17652 GCF_000710305.1 Buceros rhinoceros silvestris | reverse complement strand
ACATTAAGAACAATCAATCACTGGAACAACCTTCCCAAGGATATAGTACAGTCCCCATCACTAGAGGTTTTCAATATGTGGTTGGACAGAGTGCTGGATAATCTCATCTAGGCTCCCCCTCCTGTGAAAGGTTGGACCAGATGGTCTTCCAAGCTCCCTTCCAGCCTGGGCTGTTCTATGATTTTATTTCTATATTATGATCCCATTTTGATTGAAGATCTCTGGGATGGAGACCAAGTATTATTAATCAAAAAGCATCTGGCATAGTCATTATAGTATAAATTTCTCATGTATTTGTAAACTGTGATAATGGAAATACGAGCACCGACCTTTAAATTTGCAACTTTATTTTGAAATAGTAAAAGCTTGCTCTAGATCTGCGTTTCCTATACCCTAATCTCTACCAGTTCCACAACAGCATTAAATCCTCTGTCTTTTTTTCCTCATGACACCCCCAACAAGAAAGAAATTTTAGTAGGACAAAATAAAAATTTTGTAGGAACAAACTGACCAGAAAGCTGACTGAAAAATGGAATGGGTAAACTGAGCTCTGTGCCATTCCCTTCAGGAAAGCAGTAATTTCTCTCTAACTAACCACTGATATTCACATTTGTAGGAACTTAGACGTCAGCAATTTTTTGAACACTAACATATTCAACTGACATTGAATAATTTCTGAACTCATTGGTCAAACAGGAAGGAGGGACAATAAGGGGAACCACAACTGCACTGTCAGTCGAGTGTATGTACTGTTTCTTTGGAAAGCCAGACAAAAACTCTTACCACAAGCAAAATTACGCTAGTAATGAAGTGTTAGGTAACAGTCCACTGAATTGAATTTATTTTCCACAAGAAACAGAAGGTGCAACAGATATTTTATACTGCTTTTAGAAAGACCAATAGAGAACGTTAAACTATTCACCTTCACTTATCCACAAAAAACTTAAGCCATCACCACACTGAGATTTGACAAGCAGATCCAACATTAAACACTTCCTTCTAACATATATCACTTGATCTATAAACAACAGAGAGGTGTGTGTCTAATCCATACAATAAATACTACAATCATTCACAAGCGCTGTATTTCCCAGCTCTTAGGCATACACACCAGCTTATCAAATTCACAGTGTGGTAGCCACATCAACCATGCTGCATGCCCTCTTCTCACCAAGGCCTGTGCAGCACCAGAAAATGTTTGTGCTCTCAGGTCAATCAAAGCAGTGTAAAGAACAAATAATGTTCCAGTAGATGAGTAATTTGCAAATGCACACAAGACCCATCACACACGTCTGCTCTCTAATTCTTTTCTGCTCTGGATTATTACACTAAGTTGTTAGGAGCAGGCAGAAAGGATGCTGGTTGTGAGCACTGTTCCAGTTTCACTCAATCTACTGTTTACTGTTTTACCTCTCTGTCACTTGGGAGGGATAAGCCCGCAAAGTCTGGGAGTGAACATTTTGAGCAAGGAAGGTGAGGAAAGAGGCATGTTACCTCTCTTAAAATCATGGGGTTGATAAGATGAGATGAGCCTATGTTTTTCAGCCGGAGAACCAATGCTATTTCTCAGAGGTAAGGAGATGGACAATACTTAGAGGTAGGTTCTCAGCCCTGATTGTCTTCCACTGTGGCAAACCTACCAAAATAAACACCATGCTCCCATCTATGATCTCCCACAGACTTCAGAGCACTTTCCCAAAGCCTGATCATGGAGGATGATGAAACAACATACTGGCACATGGACGTAAAGTGTAGATCAAAAAAAGAGAACAAAGGCATTCAGAAAGGCATAACTTTTATATTCTGTACAATTAGAACTTTAATAATCTACATAATTATTTTTACATATACAGAGAGTGTTAAAACATACATTTAAAACTCATAGTTTAGACTATGACAAAAATTTTACTTACACCCAGCTCTGAACGAGGGAGACAAGGAAATGCCCAGCCATCTCAGCTCCTACTGTTCTCTTCTATCTCAGACTGTTGTAGATAAGTCCAGAAATATTTCACTTATCTCTCACTCCAGCTAATTTCCTCTCATAAACCACTATTCTATATACAAGTAGTACTCCCTTTTATATATACAAGTACTCTTCTAACATTCTGCTCCTCCTTAAAGAAGGGTGTTCTAGACTAAAAGTTATTCAACTAAAGGTAAAATTGCAACATATACAGAGACTAACTCTGCATGTGTAAGTATATATCTAAGTACTAATGTCTTATCTAAACTTTTACCTTGAAAAAAAATAATCAGGATGAAAACAACTACACTAGCAACAATTCTGCATAGAAGTCAGGGATGTATGAAAATTCCTTCCACTGTATATTATATATGGACTTCTGTGACGTGACTCCAAATGTTATTATAGTTTCTATTTAAAGTTATCTGTCCTTTTTTAAGGACACGTTTACATGCGGAAGTGCAATAAAGCCATAGGAGGTATAAATTTAGAGCAATTTAGCTATTTCAGTGCCATGTGGTTTCATATGGGCAAGTTTTACAG
This sequence comes from Buceros rhinoceros silvestris, assembly GCF_000710305.1. Lineage (NCBI taxonomy): Eukaryota > Metazoa > Chordata > Aves > Bucerotiformes > Bucerotidae > Buceros > Buceros rhinoceros. Next base: position 15,143 of record NW_010417107.1, on the reverse strand, counting down.
AAAAAAAGATAATGTTTTTGTTTTCCTTAAAAAGCACAGCATTTCTATTCCTAAACAGTCAGTTCATAAGATAATTTGGGCATAAAGTTCAAGTATGAGGCAACTTATCAGTCACCTTCCTCCTCCTACAGGAAAAAAAGAAACAACATCAGCCAGATAAAAACACCACATCCTTCTCAAGACTTCCAAATTATGACAAAATACCCCCAAGCAGGATGTTACATGAGAGTATCACAAACAGCAGATATTGTTGTTTTCCCATGTCACAATGGGAAGTATTTAGATTATTATTCATAAAAGAACACCGATAGTTTCAGCAAGGCCTGGTAATTTTATAGATGTTGGAAAACAAAAACAGTTTGAGACATTTAAGTTTGATTCTTGCTCTTTGGTGAGAAGATCATCAATACAGTTACAGTTTCAGTCAACCGCTTTAGAGTTTCTACTCTTGACAGGAATGACTGCTAACTGTAAAAACCTTGACAAATGTTAAGTTCTATTGTTTCTTGTATTTTTTGCCAAGCACCCAAATGAGGTTAACAAAGCTAGTCACCATTGCAAATGCTTTTTAATACTTGTGACAATGATGAAACTGCTGAGGTCACTTCTCATTATTCACGTTATCTATTTTCTGCTATGGGGAAAGGGTAAACCGACCACAAAGAAAGAAAAATCACTATAAACCCACCCAGCAGGCAACAGGTGTAGTAGTAATGCTCCCTTCTCTCTTCTCCACTCTAAGCCAGAAGACACCTCAGTAGTCTAACAAATAAAGAACTCCTAACTTTCTAAAAACAGGAAAAAATGAGACAGTTATCAACAACTGTTATAGAAGCCCCAGACTAAAAACAAAAATAGTGTTCCTGTGTACAACAAATTTGCAAGCAGTTAAGGATATTGTTTATTTTCTTGACACAGCACTGTCACTTTATCTTGTTCAGTCACGTAAGCTTTAAGTGTTTCTGTACCAAAGCCCTCCACAATGATTTCCACAGGCACTACCAAGCTTTTGTCTGTTCTTGCTGAAATACTACGTAAGGGACGCACTGGCCAAATACATATTTTATTACTTGAAGATCCTAGTGTCATAAGTTCAAGAGGGTGGTTATGAAGGACACTCTTGGTGAAATCAGTCCTTTACTGCTCAAAATTCTCAGACAAGTTTTTTAAGAGCCAGACAACAGACCTTTCTGCCATCCAGACTAACAGCTGGCTGTTTTCCACAATTTCTCTTTCATTAAAGCAGTACTGAGTTTTCCAGACTATATTAACTCTTATACTTCTGGAAAAAGGTATTTCTAATTTCTTTAATTGACATCTAAATATTAGTAATTTAAACTGAGGAAGGTGCTCAGAATTTCTCTTGAACATACAAGATTAGTTCTTCAGAGAGAATTCAGAGATTAATTCCTTGAAAATGTAGTCTTTTTCTTCTTCCAATACATGAGAAGCAATTACGTAACTGGTGATTTGCATTACTATCATCCCTTCTGAAGCAAATGGAAATGGTAATCCCCATTTCAAAGCTGGGGAAACTATGGGAGGAAAGCATTCTAATTCGTGGTAAAAGTTAATGGTGTAACTTGGAACAGAAACCTAATTCAGTCTGATCATGAACCACAAAAATGTATTTTGCACATAGGTATTACAAGTGGTAGAGAAACTAAATTATAAGGTTTGAAATGAGAAGTTAAAGAACTTGAGATCTTCCAGTGTCAGTACATTTTACACCTTCATCCATGTAAGAAATATTGCTGATGACTAGGTATTACCAGCAGTACTCAAAAAGCTCCCAACCACCATCATCGAAATACTTCAGAATAGTATGGGCTATAAACAAGCAAAAATCTTTCCCTTAAGGATTCAGTTTAATCAAATGGAATTAACTTCAGGAGGAAAGCAAGCAAAGGTTGCAGTGATAAAATCATTTTGTTGTACAGTCTACCTAGCACAATTTGAATGGTTGTTTCTAATCTTGTACATATTTGGGCTGGTTTTCATCTTGACAGCATGACACCCAGTAATTCCAGTACTGAGTGAACTGAATTACAGTATCTTTTAAAAGAGATGACTGGCTTTCATTTAAAAGATTTTTCTGTACCACTGTATCACTCAACTGTTTTTAAAAGCTTTATTAAGTATCGTGTTGACTTAATTCTGAACCACCAGATCTTGTAAAGTATGAATTCTTATTTTGTAAAATGAACTTCTAGCATTTCTTAGCACTCACAACTTGCATTTTTTCTTTTTGTCTTTACTTGCAGAGGTGCAGTAATAAGCTGCTTTGCTTTTTTGATTTTGGCCTTTTTTTGTCTTGTTAAGAAGCTTCATTAACACAATTGCAGTTGATAGGTTCTGACTCCTTCAAAACAAGTTCTAAAATTAAAAATGTGAAACACAAGAATTACAAAGTTAGGAATAAATGCTGCACCTACAAGACAGCCTTAATAGTAGCTTGGCACTAACTTTGAGAATGATTTAGTAAGGAGGACAAGTGATATCACTGCTAGATATTAAAGTACTGTTTTCTCTTAGACCCTCAAAGACTATTTTGTTTCGCAAACATGAACTTGAGCAGTGATCTCAACTGCCAGTAAATAATGGTTTATAGTTATACTGAATGCTAATAGAATCGTATAAAGCAGATTGCTTCTGCTATTTACATTACATAAAATGAAGAGAGTCATGCTTTATTTGAGAACTGTTAATCTGCCTGTCTCCATGGCTCAAGGCTCACTAAGCAATGGCACTTAGAAGATACACTCAGAACAAAAGGAGAAGTGTCCAAAGCCTGGAGTCCAGCCTTAGCCAAAGGAAAGCAAAGTCTGAGTGCTCTGTAACACCTAAGTGCTAGTCTTATGTTATTTGTATATTAACGCATTATTGTAAGAAGAGGCTGATAGTCACGCCACGCTTTTAACTCAGCCACCCTTAACTTTTTAACTCTAGCTTTTCAGAGTAGAGCACAGTTGTTTTGAAAGCCCAGTGTAGCACTGGATCACTTCTATTTCACTAGGCATTTTTCCCTTATCAGACTTCTAATCTCTCCAGACAAATAACAAGTAACCTTGTTTCTTCCTTTACTGCCTCAGCAAGGAATAGGGCAACTACAGAATAATACGATTATGCTTGGTTTTGCAGATTAACCCTTTCCTTATTTCTACATCAAGTATCACAGCACAACTGCTTCCACTCCCACTTGGGCCACCTCCTATAGTGAGGTGGACCCTGCTGTATTACATGCAAGTCAAAAAGATCATGTAAATTTACCAGAGGCCAGCTAATAAATTTCTTCCAGCATTTTCCCACAGATTCGCACTACACAATTTTGTGTGTTTCACCATGTTGATCCAGCATTACTCCAGTGCTCTCAGCTTCTTAACGCATCTTTCAAATCTATTATTGCTACTTACCTCCAACTACAGCTGAAGTCACCCTAACTGCAAAGATTCCTTTTTCATGACCCTGCAAGAGCTCAGAAGTGATAGAGGAGTGGAGATGGTGGACCTGTAAACTGTATTTTCAGTCACAGGACTGAAAAGCAAAGAAGTTACAGACATCATTTAGATCTGTGTTCTCAGTAGGCCAACTTAACTGTCTCCAGCATTAGAGAAACCAGAATCAAAGGACACATAATCCAGCCCGATGTTCTAAGAGGAATGAGGACCGCCAAAGGAATAGGTCAGAGCCATCAAGTCTCTCAGACAGCAATGGCAGTCTTCTATCCCAAGATCTCATTACTTACAGGCCTAACCTAATCACATCCAGCTATGCTGCGCAAATCCCTGTTCTTGTCTGAACTTGACAGCTGATTATTTTAAATTGGTACAATGAAAAAAAAATCAGATATTCTAAATCCTTTCACTTTACATTCTCCATCTCTGCCCCAAAGTAACTGTTTTGCTGGTGGAAGGGCAAGAACAAAAAAAAAGCCCAAAAGAGTCAGCACAAGTGTAAGTCAAGAGAGTTCAGGATCTGTGTGTCCACTCCCTTTTCCCTCTTCCTAGGCAAAACCGTAAGATGAAAAGGTCTAGTAGGGCAGAGATAGGATAAAGTTGGTCATACAAGAGAAAGCATAGATGGCTCTGTCCTTTAAACTACTTCACCACAGGTCAGTTTGTCCTCTGTAAGCATCTGCTCTTCTGAACTCTTAGAGGAAAGGGGATCATCAGCTACATAAACACAATGGTACAGCAAAAGCAGTTTGCTATGGCAGATTTGTCAAGTAGATTTTCAAAATAGTGCTTTAACAGGAAGAATTATTCAGCGTCTACCAAGACTTATCAGCATCTTAGTTGGGTCAGACCACACCACTATTGACTGAAGTAGCCAACATCTCCAACCCACGTACCTTCTGCTCTGAATTTCTTCAAAGCTCTGTCTTCCTAGCTCTTCCACATGGTATTAGGAGTATATTCAAAATCAAGAACAGACATATATTATGTCATTTAGACAAGTATTCCTGTCATTCACCTTTCTTCTGGTCACACTTAACCCTGTTGTTCAGACGCAGGTTGTTGGCAGTCATTCTCTGTGGGTTGCTCCTCTATTTTCTTTTTCTAATTAGACATACAGATTTCCTTGAGAATGTCAATTGAAGAACTTTGATCTCAGGGCAAAACTCTCTGAAGGAGACTTTGTATAACATAAAAGCATTCTTTGAACCTACCCTGAACATGAGTAACATGCCTAGGGGATGGCTAAACTCCCTGCACTTCACCCAAAGAAAAGACACCAAAACAATGAAGATGAATGGCAAGGACTCACTCATTGGTTCTGTTCTCAAAACAAACAAATAAAATTCAAAAAAAGAAATCACTGATCAGTGAATTGCCCAACACTGCTGAGCAGCATTTTGTGAGAAAAGTCTGTCCTTTGGGGCAAGAATGAAACAGGCATTAAAACAAATCCTGAAAATGAGGATCCTTTTCCTAACTTTTTCAGAAATTACTTTTTTCTTCCGCAACAGAGCTTCCCAGAGAAAGGGGTCACACAAACACTCTGCAAAAAAGCATTGTTCCAGTTGTTTGGTTTATACTAATTAAGCACGCAGTTGACACAATTCTTAAGATTTACTGATGAAGTTTCTTGTATTGAGCTAAAAATATCTTACTGACTGATAAAGCTACCAATGCAGAACACTCCAGGAAATTTCCTGTTCTGTGGCACAAAAACACAGTAGTCCTGATCCCAGTGCTGTAAGGCAACTGAATATATTTGTATACAATGCAGTAATCTAAGTATTGCATTCACCCCAGTTACCTGACCATTTTTATTTCATCACAAGACACATAAATTATATGTAATATGTATATAGATATAAAAATATATACATAGCACAAGCTTTATATCTGTGGGTATCTACGCAGAGTGCCACGTCGCTTCGCATCAAACAGTAAGGTTAAATCCTCTTTGTTACAAGGATAAGTTTAAACAGTTAACTGGAGTGTCAGTGCCCATGTCCTGGCAGCAGGGGGCTGCAGGGACAGCCTCTCTGAGGCTCTGACAGACCCACTGCAGGGCACAGCTGAGCCCCTCAGCCAAGACGGTGGTGCCTCAGGGAAAGGTGTGTGCAAGAAAGTGCAAAACACTGCCTGGCAGCGAGGGGAGAAGTGTGAGAAAACAGCCCTGCAAGCA
>NW_010417107.1:6143-9350 GCF_000710305.1 Buceros rhinoceros silvestris | reverse complement strand
GAATCCCTTGCAGTCCGTGGCTAGACCACGTTGAAGCAAGAACTGCCCTGCGGCTCACAGAGAGACCACAATGGAGCAGATATCCACACTTGCAGCCTGTGGAGGACCCTAGGCTGGAGCAGATTTATCCTGAAGGACTTGGAGCCTGTGTGGAGAAGACCCATATTGCAGCGGGAAGAAAAGTATGCAGAGGAAGAGTGTCAGAGAGAAGTTGTTATTGATGGACCACAGCCCTCACTTCCCACCTCCTGTGCTGTCTGGGGCATGAGGGAGGCAGAGGAGCAGAGAATGAAGGAACTGAGTCTGGAATAAAGGAGAGGAAAAGTCTTTATTTCTCACTATCCAAACTTATTTTATATTTAAATTAATTTTCCCCCAAGTCAAGTCGTCTTTGTCCATGAAAAATTGTTATGTAATCTCCCTGTCTTTATCCCAACCCACAAGCTTTTTTACCCCACCTTCTCATCTGTCCTGTTGAGAAGGGGAGTGAGTGAGCCGCTGAGTGGGCATGTGGCAACCAGCCAAGGTCAATCCATGACAACAGACTAACTTACTTCAAGAGACCACTATTCCATCTGTACGTGATCCAGATCTTTTAGGAATTATTAGGGACTACCATAGGAAACGTGAAAGAATTAGAAAAAACATAAACAGACACAACTGTACTGACTTAGAAATTATGTTTTTATGATATAAATATACATATATAACGAAAGCATGAGTGGACTAACTCAAAGATCACCAGATTTTGGATTCTACTCATTTGGCACACAACAGGCTTTAAGAGGACTTGGTCAAAGTTCTCTAAAAACAGTAACACAGTGAATAACCCACCAATGCTACATTTTAGTCAAGGAAATTGTGATAAATCGTGTTTAAATATAAGTTAGAGAGGACACAGTCTCTTTTCTACTGCAATTAAGGAACATATACAATAAGTATAGCATGTAAGTATCCAGTACAGCAGTACCTGCTATAGAGGATACAGTTCAATAATCCTCTTCAGTCTCCCTGAAATTGAAAATCACCTAAAGGCAGGCACCTTTAGCAGAATATTTAGAGAACTTTAGTAATAAAATAACACAAAGAACAGTTCCAGGTAAATACAGAAAACATACTTAGGTCTAAAGCAGATGACATGTTGCAAGGAGTTGGCTACTGAAGCTTAATTTCTTTTACGAAGCAGACCATTTCATTTAGTTAAAGCTTTACTTGTGCCAAGATCTAGAACTCTTTTCCATGAGTAGAATCACTGATTCTCAGCTTTACAGAAAATGAAATAGTTCTCTTACAACCAACCCAGTTAAAGCAACAGTATATAGTCTGATAAAGGAAAAGACACTTTGGGGAAAAAAAAGTTCCAAAGACCTACTTGATGTTACCTAAGGATAGTAGTATACCATTTAACACAAATACACTTCCAGCAGACAATGAAAAGACAAACCAGCACTTTAAATAGCAGATTTATTGGGAAGAAATGCAAATATTGGATAAACAGATAGTGAAACTTCCTGTGCAATTTTTCTCACAGAAATAAGGACAGACCCTCGGGCACTTCTAAAATTAAGGTATTTCTTTACACTAGAAAGGCTGCTCATCAGACAGTAGTACCTATGGAGGATAAAGGAGTCTCTTACCTTGTCATGAATGCAAAAGTTGCATAAAGTTTAAACAAGAAATTAAGTATGTTAAAGCTCAATTAACAAAGGTAATGTCTCCTATTTAAAATATGGTTAAGAACACAATAATGAACTGCTTAAAAAGTAAAAAGGGCTTCGCTGCGTAAGGTAGGGTATATCCCAAAGTAAGTTTTTACTGTTTCTTTTTTCCATCAGTATACCAAATCCCCTCCAACACACACAAAAGCAATATCCTCAAAAGAGCAAAATCATTTCAGGTGTGTCCACAAGGCTAGGCAACTGTTATATGCAATGGGAAAGAAAAATGTTTTGCAAGATGAAATGGTAAATGATAGACAACACAAAAATTTTAAAAAGCATATTCCAACTTATAAGTCCTATTTCTATACTAAACAGAATTATCAGCTGACTGCAAGTGCCATTGAATGGCACAAAAAAAATGTGTAAGGGCATGTGACAAGTTTCCTTTCCAGACAACAAGTGTGCCTTCTATCAGTTCCACGTAAATCAGTCTCCTGCATCCTAACAATCTGAAATGTTCCAGTCCTTGGTTGGAGTAAAAGATTCTTCAAATGTTGAGATACAAGAACAGGAATAATCTTGCTGAATATATTACCAGTGGTAATAACGAGTTCAGAGGCAGACAAGAAATTATAAAACCAAAAAGGCAGGTTTTCTGCGTATTTCACTAGAGTTGAGGTGCCAGCACATATGCATTACAGACTCCAAGCACACAGTGAGGTGAAGGTTTTCCTCACTACATGCTGAGATAGAAGCAAGAGTTTACTGGGAGGACAGACAGATTTAAGCTCTAGTCATAACAAGACGGACATTGCAAAGACTATTCCACTGCAGTGTTTTCTAACTGCTGAGCAGTTGAGGGAAGAACAGGATCACTCAAACAGTTTCACCAAGTTCCAGGGTACACACCGCATTTCTGCCAGGGCTGAGAATTATTTTAAGCTTCTGCAAGAGAGAACCATGACATGTTCAAAAACAAACCAACTCCACCAAAAAAACAACTAGATACAGAAGACAGGACTCTCTTTAAAAAAGGTACTTACACTCAGCAGTTAGAAAAAAGGCACATATTCTCAGTATATAAATATTTATAGCTGATAAAATGGCTTCTCTGAAGAATACCAGTTACAGAGGGAGTGCACCATATGCACAGGCATTTTTCATGCTTGATCTGAAAAGCAGGCTACTTTGTTAATGGACCTTCTGTAAATGACCAAAAACGACTGTATAGTTAATAATACTGAAGAGAGTAATTTCCTTGTACTGAAATGCTTTAATACCTCTTTCCAGGATAAAAATTCCTTTCCTTAAAGAGGATAAGAACATTAACATTATTGTTAGTGCTAATGGTTTATTTACTGTAAGTCACAAATCTGCAGTATGGGAAGGTTTATTTACTGTAGCTTACAAATTTCTCCCCTGTGGGTACTTCAAAAGTCATCTGTTTTTCAGTACATAATCATCAGGAAAAATTGTAACAAGTCACATTATGGTTGTGAGGCTACCTTCAACTATAAAAAAATCAAACTGCAAAATTGTAATACAA
>NW_010417107.1:0-6025 GCF_000710305.1 Buceros rhinoceros silvestris | reverse complement strand
CCCTACATAATAGATAGAAAAAAACCTTTCAAACTTGATTCAAGCAGAAAGTGAAGGCAGCCATGAAAACAAGCCTACCGAATGCCCTAAAAACCCTCACATCCGCAAATTTTTGACATGCTAACTATTAATCGGTGCCTAACTACACACATAAGTACAGTTCTGCTGGTATGTAATAATATGATCCTTATCCACTGAATTTGTTTGGTGGCAGCAGGTTGAGTACTTGAAGAGACACCCTGAACTCTGCATTCTCAAGAGACCTGTTTCCTCGGCAAAAAGGCAGGGACAGAAAAAACGTAAGTTAAGAGATGAAACATTTATATGGGAAATAGTAAAGAAAGGTCACAGAGAAGAGGGCCCACAAAGAATGAAGCAAGACGAGCCTGATAAAAGCTCAAGAAAGGCATGATGTTAAAGATGACTTCATGGTTCATCCACCTCATAGCTCAAAGCATAACTCATTCCTTTCCTCCATCATACTCCCACAGCTCTTGCAGTACTCATGTAAAACCTCACAAAGATTAACCTTTCACACTTCTGAGAAGAGATCAAGTATGCTCAGAATCATCACCCAGCAATGACACAAAATGATGATCTGAAGACAGAACTTTGTTTTAGGATCCGAATTCCCTAGAGATTACCATATGTCTTTAAAATTGAAGTAGTCAATAGGATTGCATGACCTCTTATTTTTCATCTTCCCTCACAATACAAGCCCTGAACAAGGTTTTTGCAGCACACAGATGTTCAAGTGAAAGACTCCAGCCATCTTGTTAAATGTGTGAACTTTAAATTCCTACAGAAGTCATCAGCGGTACAGCTCACCGAGACAATTTTCTCTTTGTATGTCTGTTGCCATGAGCTTACTTCTCTGAAAGTCAGTGTCCATCAAGACGAGGCCATGATTTGTGGGGAGTCAGACCGAGATGTCACCTCTAGCATAATTTTAAATAGTTACCAAGTGAAATCCTGGGACCAAGACAAGAAATGTACATCACCTTCACTAACATGAGAATTTGTGCCTAAAAATGTAATTCCATAAAAAGAGGAAATAATCGCACTAAAAAAAGACTATGTAGTGTTTAAGTTACATCATTACAAAGGCTATGAAGCTGTCTACCTTCTTTCCATTTTTAATCTTGCCATTAGTAACAACATAACAGGAATTACAGAACACTCGTTCCCATGCTTTGTTAACAAATACAGCTGAAGCTCCTGAAAAGCTGTTAAAACTTGAGCATCTTCAGGATATTTTTCTGTTATAGTTTCAAGATTGATAGGATGGAAGACAACACTGATAGTGACCAGTATGTGTTTCAAACCAGAAAGCTGTAGTCTAGTGCTTAAGCTTAACCTCAAGACAGCTCCTTCCTATGCTGATTACAAGTTCAGGACAAAGCACGCAGCCAAAGCTCATAAAGACTCTGGAATAAACAGCTGGCATAAAACACGTGTACACACATGCAGTAAAACATTTGACTATATATGACAGAAAGGATGTAACACATATGCTACCATAATGGAGATATTTTAGTGAAATTAGTTCTGAGGCAAAAGACATTTCTTACTTGCAGCAGTTTTAATCTTCCTCAAATTTTTAAAAGTGATTTAAGAATTTCTTCTGCCTTTTTGTAAGGTAGTTTCTTGCACTCTGGTTACCAGCTTTGTTCTCATCTTAAAATGGGACTTTACAAACAGGATTCTAATTTTTTTCTAGCTGTTCTGGTGACTGGAAACTGCTAATCTAAGTAGTTCTCATAGATCACTCTGTTTCCAGCTCAGAGAGCACAGTATCCACAACAGACAAATGTCGTAACTAATTCAGTTATCACTTCTCACAAATTGGAAACAGTACCTTAATAAGATTTCTTCTTAAAAAACCCCATTAAGTACCATTAGCTTTTCAAGATTCTCCACTTTTTGGTCAAACAGGAACTTAGTATTAACACAGCAATAAAGTAATATGGCTAGGTACCAAAAATTGCTTGGAGAAAGGGGAACCTCTTTTTATTGAAAGAACAGGAACCCACCTCACTTTGCTAACAGTAGGTTAGCTATCAGTAGGTCATGAATCAGGTTTATATATTTATACATGCAGGAAGAAATAGCAGAGATCTGTAGTTTAAGATTATAAATTACATTTATTTTCCATTACAAATATGTTAACGTATCTTCATGTGAGAATGATAGATAAGAAAAGTTTGTACCATTTACAGCACAGGAGAAATAAAAGTTTGCACAATTTATAGCTCACATTTGCAGTAGTGGATTAAAACCCAACAAATAAAATTATTAGTCCCCATTCCATCAACTTACTCCAGAAACAACTGCAACTTCTAAGGTGCTTTTGCTCTTGAATCAGGATTACTTTATTTCTCAGTCTAGCTTGTCAAAAGCAGCGGCAAATTTACCTCAAAAATTGCGTCTTATGACCCCAACAGAAGATAGCTTGAGGGCCATTTTCTGCAGCACAGACAAGAGGCTTGAGGACAGCTGGGAAGGAAGCTTGAAAGAGCATAGGCTAGCATAATTGGCAGTACATTCAGCAGTAATTTTTCAAGTCACACTGGCTGGCTTCAGTACAGCACAGCATACTTTAAGGGTTGGCAATGGACAAGATTTTAAAAATAAACTTTGGACTTCAAAAATACATTTCTGATTATTCACCTTTTCAGTTAAGACCTGAAAATGAAAACTGGCAGTATAATGAAGCACCCGCTCCTTCACCAATCACTACAGCTAAAAAGTTACCTTCTAAAATGGCAAGCAAGATTTTCCTGTAGTCACTTGTCTATAAGAGAAGTGGAGGCTAAAGATATTTTATGTTAAAAACTAAGTTGTAAATATTTCAGCTAATCAAAAACCCTATATACTGAAGCACTTACAATCAAACCTCCATCTGACAAAAAAGCCTTTCTCAAAAACTCAGTCTGGTTTTCAAGTCTCCTGAAAAACATATGACATTTTCTGGCTCTTGCAATGAAAGGCAAAAGACAAAATGAACTTATTGGAAAGAAGAGTTGGCTACTTCCGGGGGGAGGTGGGGGGAAGGAACTTTTGCCTCAAAATTAACTTGTCCCCCTTTGGGGAAAGAAAAAGGTAGTAATACTCAAACACTATTGGACATCAGAACAATGAATACATGTCTAATTAAGAATCAATGAAGGCATTAAATATGCCAAGTATGATATACAGCATTTTTTGTTAGATACATTGTCATGGCCACTAAATGAATGACAGATGCTCTCTATTAACCCTTCTCTCTTCCCAGAAGGTGAAAGGGAATAAGGGAGAGAGACTTACAGGTTGAAAAAAAACAAAAAACCTCCAACCAAACTAAACCAGCTTTAATGAAACAGTAACAATAAAACAAAAAAGATAATAATATAATTAAATATATACAAAACCAATATCTAGTCCCCAAGCGGGAACGAGATTCAGGAACACACGGATTGGGATCAAAGGCAGAAGAGTGGACAGAGTGAACCCTTGTAAACCCTCAGCTTTATACTGAAAATTATGTATATGGAATGGAATACCTTCTTGGTGAGTTTTGGGTTACCTGTCCTGTCCGATCCTTTCCGCAAGAGTAACTTTTTTTTTTACTTAAGGCACTCCAACATGGTACACAAGACTTAGCAGTGACCTTGGTTTCTATAGGAGCAAGTATCAGCAAAAGACTCTGTACACCAATCCTTAGTGGTAATTATAAACATCAAGCACCATCACTTCTAGAAGTAGCCACTGTCCGCATTAATGTGCCATTAATCTCAGAACGTGCAGTTTAGAACAGACTGAGCTAAAAACTAAAATTACAAAACAGAATTGGTTCTGTTTCAGCTCAAACCAGGACATACGCTCAGTTCTGAAGTCGCAAACAAGTCCTATGAAGTGGTAAATGGTAATAAGTGTGGGACACAGCAAGAATAAAATTGTTAAATTAATTTACTCTGATAACCTAGCAACAATAACTTTGCTAAAGCTACAATATTATTTTCTATCACTTTCAAAGCTTCCAGAACAGCAGTAGCATAAATCTCATAAGTCAACTCTACTTTCTCACATAAGTGAGCAATAAAATATCCATAGAAATACAATTACATGAACATGCTTCAGCTCTGTTCTGCCTAAATGCTGCTGCCGACAGTTTCAGAACCAAAGTATTCAAAGCACCCCCTTCAAAAGTACTGCTGTTTTAGTGCAACTTTTAAGCAGAAACCCAAATTATGCAAGAAAAAATTTCAGGTAAAAAATGGCAATTCATATGCTTTAAGGGAAAAAAAAAAGGCAGCAGCAATCCTCAATAAAGCCTGCCAACAAGCATTGCCAAGAGATGCACTAGCATTCTAGACTGAACAGGCCATACTCACACACTTCTTTTTCCCTTTTATTTTTAATTCTCCAATGAGCAATGTCCATGACAACTGTTTCAAGCTACAGGAGTTCTACTATATGGCAGCGGTTCACTTTCGTACTTTAAGACTCACTGAAAAACCTAATTATTTTGACTACCAGTTCTTAAATGCTAAAAACATGAGGATAACACATTATCTGAGATGCACATTTGTCTATGGCTCATTTAATCAGTGCTTGTACAGCTGAGAATTTGAATGCTTGAGGAGTAAAGAGAAAGAAAAAAACCTATCACCTTCAGTATCTGCCTTTGAGATACTAACAGAAAAGAATGAATTTTGAGTTAGGCCCAGCAGAAAAATCAGAAAAATCTGCCAACACTGCAACCATTATTTTAGCCTACTAAAAAGTTCCTGTTGGTTTAACAACCCAAAAATGAAGTCTTAACAGAGGCCTCACGAAACCTGATTGCCAGCATCCAGTACATCGTCAAAGCACGCAGTGTTAAAATCCTCAGAGAGCTGGCGGGACCAGCTGGAAGAATCAAGCAGAAATAGAGGCAAAGAAACCAGGTAACAGTGCAAACACTGAAGACTGACAAGAAAATGTAATACCTCCAGACAATGTCTACTACTTACTTGTCAGGAAATAACTTAAAAGAAACCTACCGTCTAACAACAACAATGGAAAAGGGAGGAAAACTATTGAAACACAAATTGGTATGTCAGAGCTAAGGCTATAAATGACAGCTCATGGTTGACATCATCCTACACAGAGTAGTAAGTCTTCTGTTTTACTCCCTGTTCCCTTATATTAACCTTCTTCAGAATTTAGGTAGCCTTCCATAGGTCTTTCTGGAAATTAATTTCATTATTAACAATTAAGAAAGCTATGAGACTACTTCTAAACTAAAACATTTAGAATATTAAGACAGAGCTAAACATACCTGCCTGAACATGTAAACAGTACACAAGCACTAGAACACCACTCACATAGCTTATGCCGAGCCCTCGAGAGAAGGCCATTCCAAAAAAATCCTGAAAGGATAGCCAGAAGTAGTATCACCCTGATCACAGACTAGGTTTCAGGTTGATTTATTTCTGAATAATAAAAAACTTTGATTACATGGACAAATCCTTAAGATTTGGCCTTCTAGAGGACTGCATATGGCAATACAACTCAACCCTAGAAAAGGTTCTCTCTGTGTGAGGAGAACTGATCTGCTTTGGAAAACAGCAATTTCAGACTATCAAGCCCCAACCACATACAAAATTATTTGTGAATTAAGCACTAAAAAGCAAAAAAACCTAAAAAGCTTAGGGGGGATCATAGTTGTTCCAAGTGGTATCCAAGTAGTCCTGCTTGACTAACCTGATCTCCTTCTACAAGGTGACCCACTTCACAGATGAGGGAAGGGCTGTGGTTGTTGTCTGTCCAGACTTCAGTAAAGCCTTTGACACCATTTCCCACAGAATTCTCCTGGAGAAACTGGCTGCGTGTGGCGTGGATGAGAGCACTCTTCACTGGATAAAAAACTGGATGGATGGCCAGGCCCAAAGAGTGGTGGTGAATGGAGTCGAATCCAGTTGGCAGCCAGTCACCCAGTGGTGTTCCCCAGGGCTCAGAATTGTGGCCTATTCTTTATCAATAATCTGGATGAGGGGATCAA
>NW_010417106.1:0-8874 GCF_000710305.1 Buceros rhinoceros silvestris | reverse complement strand
TTGAGGATCAAATCATCAGCGCCAACCCACTCCTGGAGGCCTTTGGAAACGCGAAGACCGTGAGGAACGACAACTCCTCACGCTTTGTAAGTCGTTGCTTTGGACAAAAGTCCCTCCTCATTGTAACAGTAGTGCTGGGCTAGTGGTATCCTCGCACAAGGAGATGGCAAGGAAATGCCTCCAGGCTGAACTGCTGCTGCTTCTCCTTAACAGGGCAAGTTCATCAGAATCCACTTTGGTGCCACAGGCAAACTGGCTTCTGCTGACATTGAAACCTGTAAGAGACTGCCCTGGCCTGACCACTTTCCTTCTAACCCTCCCCAGTTCTTGTGCCTGACTCTTTCTATGTTCCTCGCCAGATCTGCTGGAGAAGTCCAGAGTCACTTTCCAGCTCAAGGCAGAAAGAAGCTACCACATATTCTATCAGGTCACCTCCAACAAGAAGCCAGAGCTAATTGGTAGGAGGCATCACTGAACTTTTTGGAAGAAGATCACTAAGCAACATTTAACTGCATTACACAACCAATGAAATAAACCCCATGAACCCATTTCTTTTCAGAAATGCTCCTCATCACCACCAACCCCTATGACTACCCTTTTGTGAGTCAAGGTGAGATCACTGTTCCCAGCATTGACGACAAGGAGGAGCTGATGGCTACGGATGTAAGTAACTTACTAAACAGATCAACAGGCACGGGTTATACATCTCATTCCATGCAAATATTTATCTTTGCTGATTGTGCTGCCAGAGTGCCATCGACATCCTGGGCTTCACTGCTGAAGAGAAGACAGCCATCTACAAGCTGACGGGGGCCGTCATGCACTACGGGAACTTGAAGTTCAAGCAGAAACCGAGAGAGGAGCAGGCAGAGCCTGATGGCACTGAAGGTATCAACAAGCTCCCTAACTAACCCTCCTGAAAGCCACCATGGATGTGGAAGACAGCAAAAGTTGTTCGTTGGGCTTTAGGATCCTGAGGGAGACAGTAAGCCAGAAAAGAACTGTCCATTGTCCTCTTCTCAGTACAAGTATACCCTAATCTCAGGATTTTTCTGTCTTATGCTTCGAGCAATCAATAGTTTAAACTGCCCTTTTGGCAAAAGGGTCAAACTGCACTTCCAGGAAGTCAGGAGTGATGGATGTCCTCTGACATTATTAGTCGTACCTTTGTTGCAACATCGCTTGCCGTTGTGAAACAGCCAAGTGGTTCAGCTTGAACAGGATCGGGACCATGTTCCCATTCATCCTCTCCTGTAAGACGCTCAGGGAACTCTGGTGTGAGAGGTGTATTTGATTCCTCTCCTCTGCCGGTGCAGGACTTACAGCCCATGTCTCCAGCAATCTGAGCAGTGGCTTCTTTTAAAGGACAAGTACCACAGGCAAAAAGAGGACAAGTAGAGAGTTACTGATCAGCAGAAACCAAAGCTCAGAAAGGGACTCTGTAGGCTCTGGATCTGGAAGAGGTCTGAGATATCCTCTCGGTGTTTCACCCTAAAGACTGGGTGGTTTTTGTCACCTGAACGTAGGGCAGTACCTGACTGTTGTCTCTGCAGCTCTGAGTGACGTGTGTACCACGCATACCCAGACAGGCAAGCTTCAGCATTCCGTGTCATGCCAGGAGATTTTTGAAGACATCGTTACTTTCTACACACTTCAGTGAAGATTTTCGAACATAAATTCTTTCAGAAAAACTCAATATGCCTGATGGTGACTCTGACATTACCCAGATTCCCTCTATCAGAGTCTATTGAAGGATTTCAAAGCACAGCATTCTGATTCCTGCAGCCTTTCAAAAACACCCCAGGATTCAACGTGTATGTGACATTACATTCTTCCTTTTTCCGCTATATTTTTAGTTGCTGACAAGGCTGCCTACCTGATGGGTCTGAACTCAGCTGACATGCTCAAGGCCCTCTGCTACCCCCGAGTCAAGGTTGGGAATGAATATGTGACCAAGGGCCAAACTGCACAGCAGGTAACAAATGTGGTCACCTGGAAGCAAAGTTACTGGAATTAACATCCTTCTGGTTCTCCTCTGCGCTGTGGGGTAACTCCAGGCATTCACGTCTATCACAGGTGCACAACGCAGTGGGTGCCCTGGCAAAGGCTGTCTATGAGAGGATGTTCCTGTGGATGGTTGTTCGCATCAACCAACAGCTGGATACGAAGCAGCCCAGACAGTACTTCATTGGTGTGCTGGACATTGCTGGCTTCGAGATCTTTGATGTAAGGAACATAGAATTGGTAGGAGCTATTTGTCCTTTTGGATGGTTGTTCGCATCAACCAACAGCTGGATACGAAGCAGCCCAGACAGTACTTCATTGGTGTGCTGGACATTGCTGGCTTCGAGATCTTTGATGTAAGGAACATAGAATTGGTAGGAGCTATTTGGAAGTGACAGCTGGATGGTATGATCGCCCTGAGACTTATTTTTAAAGAAGATGTAGTATCATCCCATAATTATTTGAAGATTTTTACCTTTTTTTGTCACGAAGGCAAAAAAATGACCTTTCAAAGGACTTATTTCAAGATGAGCAATCATCTTGAAAGTACAGAAAGGTCCAATCAGAAAAATTCCTTGGTTTAAAATTATCAAGGACAAGGCAGTATGAAAATGTATCTATAATGATAGACCTAAGCTTTTTTTTTTTTTTGTCCCTGTAATTTGGTCTCAGATTATACAGGAAATATATTTTATCTTCACATTTTTATCCACGATAACCAAATTCCTTGTGGACAATTAATTTGGTGCATTTCTCTGTTTCATTATGTAGACATAAAGCAGACTGAGGAAATGCACAGACTTGGCAATGAAGACGAGACTACTGCAACCCATTTGTAAAGGATGAGGTTTGGCAATTATTGCTGCATCTTGCAAATAATGGGTCTTTCTTACTTTAATTCCAGTTCAACAGCTTTGAGCAGCTGTGCATCAACTTCACCAATGAGAAACTGCAACAGTTCTTCAACCACCACATGTTCGTGCTGGAGCAGGAGGAGTACAAGAAGGAAGGAATCGAGTGGACATTCATTGACTTTGGGATGGACCTGGCTGCCTGCATCGAGCTCATCGAGAAGGTACCTTTTCTGTTCAAATTCACTGCATGTGTGAAAATTCTATGATTGCTTGGTCTCAGTTTTCAAAGGGATCTTCTATGTTCATGCCAAAGTGTTCAGCATTTGTTACTCAAAATACCTTGCCATGTAGTCTATTTTTTCTGTCAAGTGAGACTGAAGGAGACTTCACACAGCCTTGAGGCAGCAAGTCTGTACTGATCTCTTTTCAAGTGCCAAAAGATCATTACTCTCCCAATAAAATGTCCTTCCAAGATGGCCAGAGTCAGTTTCCAGCTCAGCATGTCCTCCTCACCTTTCAGCTCTAACAGACTTCTGCTTGTACTTGTCTTTGTAAAATTAACATAGCGGGAGGACATACACCACTGTCAGCACACAGTCGCACTTACATGTGCATCCTTTGACTGACAACGAGAAGACAGCTGCACTGCACACGAGATGAAAAGTTCGGTGGCTGGCAGGATGATAAGTAGTTAGAATCACAGAATCATGGTACTGTTGAGGTCTGAAGGCAACCCTGGAGATCACTTAGTCCAACCACTTTGCTCAAGGCAGGGTCAGCTAGAGGAGGTAGCGCAGGACGTCCTGTTGGATTTTGAATATCTCCAGGGGTGGAGACTCCACAGATTCTCTGGGGAACCTGTTCCAACTTTTGACCATCTTCACAGCGAAGAAGCATTTTTCTTCCATTTAGACGGAATTATGTGTATCTCAATTCATGCCTATTCCATCTTGTTCTGTCACTGGACACCACTGAGAAGCCTGCAGCTCTGTCCCCTCCCATTAGGTATTTATACTCTTTGATAAGATCCCCCAGAGCCTTCTCTTTTCCAGGCTATAGAGTCTCATCTCTCTCAGCTTCATACATCTGTATGCCAGATGTTCCAATTATCTAAAGAGCTTCATGACCTGCCACTGGCCTCACTCTACTATGTCCACGTTTCTCTCATACTGGGGAGCCAAGAACTGGACACAGCACCCCAGATGGTTCTCAGCAGAACTGAGTGGAGGGAAAAGATCACATCCCTTGAGCTCCTGGCAACACTCTTAATGCAGCACCTTTGCTGCAAGGGTGTATTGTTGGCTTGTGTTCAGTTTGTCTAAGACATCTGTAGGTACTTTGAGTCCCTCTGGTTATGAAGATAGTGCTCTGATTTTTTAAAGCATAGTCTCAACAAAACTTGAATCAATTTCCATTAATCTTTATGATTCATTTGGTGTAAAAAAATGTAAGTATCAATAAGTTTAATTTCACTTCCTAGTAGAAAATGTAGTTGAATAATAATCTTTTTTGACGTGTATCTCAGTCTGTGTTATACCTCTCTGACTAGGTGAAGGTCATTACTGCCCTGGAAACTAAGTTACGGTCTGTCTGTTTGTGCATTTCTTATCCAGCCCATGGGCATCTTCTCCATCCTGGAAGAGGAGTGCATGTTCCCCAAGGCAACTGACACCTCTTTCAAGAACAAGCTCTACGACCAGCACCTGGGCAAGTCCAGCAACTTCCAGAAGCCCAAACCTACCAAAGGCAAGGCTGAGGCTCACTTCTCCCTGATACACTACGCTGGCACGGTGGACTACAACATCACTGGCTGGCTGGAGAAGAACAAGGACCCTCTGAACGAAACTGTCATTGGGTTGTACCAGAAATCATCACTGAAAACATTGGCCTTACTCTTTGCCAACTATGGTGGAGCAGAAGCAGGTTGGTTCTACGAATCCCATATTTTCACTGATGTACAGCTTACAAAAAAGAATCATAAGCAGCAAAATCAAAAATCTAAAACTTGTTTTATTTATTTTCAATTTTGCAGAGGCCAGTTCTGGCAAGAAAGGTGGGAAGAAGAAAGGTTCTTCCTTCCAGACTGTCTCAGCGCTTTTCCGGGTATAGTACAGAGTGCGCTATTTCTTCCTAAGGGAAGGAGTAAACCCGCCATTTAAAATGGCTGGGCTTTTTTTTGGCTTTGTTGTGTTAGAAGTCCGTGAAGTTCTCGGGCCATATTTTGCTAGCAAAACCCCCTGAAGTCTGTTTCTGCTTCATTCCACTGCACAACGTTTGGTTTTCTGGTCCCAGGATGGCATTTCCAGATAGAGGAATGTCATAGAAAACTTCTAAAACATGCCTAAAAGATAGCACCTTTCCTTCAGCTGCCCACGTCTGGCTTCAGAATCTGTTACTGCCCTTTCACAGCATTTTGCCCACCATTCGGGAGGATGACCTGTTTGCTTTCTAGTTTTCCTCCATGATTCAGGGATCAGTCTCTTGTAGTTAAAATACCACCACTCCTTGGGTTATGGATTTTTAAGATGTCCGACACTGACATCGCTCATTGTCATGAGCAAGTCTTGCTGCCTGGCTGCTCCAAACTTCTTCTGTCAGGAGGAATATTGCGTCTCTCCTGAGGTTATATGTTACCATAGTCACCCTTCATTTATGATGCCCTTCTTGATATAGCCTGATTTATTCTACAGTTCTGTTGTCATATGATTCTTGATCACCTGACAGCCTCTAACTAGTGCTGAGAACCAGGACATGGGCATGTGTATATGACCTGTGAAAAATAATCATAGCTGTAGAGCCTTGGCCTTGCAAGCAGGACATTATTGCCAGCAGGTACAAATCAAAACTAGTGCAGTAAGCCTGTGTTTAAAGATCATAAGAGTTTAAGAGGGAATGTTCTAGCAAAAATATTATTTGCTGCATTTGGGTTGCATTTCTGTTATGATTTCAAACTTCCTTCCACCGTCCCTCTTGTTCAGATGAGTTTGTGTTTAGACATCTTAATATTTTAGCTGCTTAACCTACAGACTCTGGGACGTCCTCTGGAGGCACCTGCTTCCCTCCACTAATTATAGGCAATAGTTACTTACAAACAAGAATACAGAATCACAGAATCATTTTGGTTGGAAGAGACCTTTAAGATCATTGAGTCCAAACGATCACCTGCACTGCCAGGGTCCCTAAACCACGTCCCTCAAATACAGATATTAATTGCAAAACAAGGCCGGGATTCATCTCACCTTATTCTCATCTTACCATACATGATAATAATGTCATCTAGACCTATAAAACTCAGGTAGTTATTTGTTCCTTTTGCTTTCAGTGGGGAAAACAGGAAGGTTCCAGGTCATGTGCTCCTTATGGCCCATCTAAATGCGTAGTGCAGCATGCTTTAAACTGCCTCCTAGACCTGCCAGCTTGTCTCTGGGTATATTCAATGGAAGATGGATATAACGTCTAACGAAGAGTCAGTGAAATGTATTGCAATTGTACATTTCAGAGTATAATATTTTCTACGGATTAATCAGAAGGACCTAATACATTAAGTTAATACCAGCAAAGATTTGTGGGAAGTCAGAAAAATGGGTACAGGGGTCTTCAGTTCAGAATTCAGCAAACTAATTTTTGTCTGATATTATCTCATTTCAGCAGACACGGTGCTTTTAGTGGAAATTACATTTGCTAATGTAAACTTTTGTTAATGACTCCCCAGGAGAATTTAAACAAGCTAATGACCAACCTGAGAAGCACCCACCCCCATTTTGTACGCTGCATCATCCCCAATGAAACAAAAACACCTGGTAAGAGACTCGCAAACAGAGGAGTTTCAGGGTGGTGCAGCCCTTCCCCTCCGTGTTACAGAACATAGTGTGTATTTGTGCTCTGGATTGATAGGTGCCATGGAGCATGAGCTGGTGCTGCATCAGCTGCGCTGTAACGGGGTGCTGGAAGGGATCAGAATCTGCCGGAAAGGATTCCCCAACAGAGTCCTGTATGCAGATTTTAAGCAGAGGTCAGAATTCTTCTCTTTACTGGATAATTTTGTCCATCTTCAGTGTTTTTTGAAATCCAAGTTTCACCTCTGGTGACTAAAGCCTTCTCTAAAGTTCACGTTTAGCAGCACAGTTACGTTCTCGACTGTACAAACCCATCTGTCTCAACAACAGATCTCTTAATAGTCACAGAATCATCTAGATTGGAAAAGACGCTGAGGATCATCAAGTCCAATGAAAGTCTTCCCATTTTCTCCCCCAGATACAAGGTGCTTAATGCCAGCGCTATCCCAGAGGGTCAGTTCATTGACAGCAAGAAGGCTTGTGAGAAACTTCTTGGATCCATTGATATAGACCACACCCAGTACAAATTTGGTCACACCAAGGTATAAGAACTGTGTTGTTTCAAGTACTATGTGGTTTTGGTTAGCGTGGCTTGAGAACCATACTATGATTCTGCAGATAGTATGTGAAATGATCAGACAGCGTAATTAAAACAAATCAACTAAGTACTTACTGACCCAACACTTGATTAAAACTGGAAATCATCACCATGGGATGATTTAACTAAGAGTTGATCGAGGGTTCATGATATAAGACAAAGTCATGGAATGAAATAATCAAGGGTTAATAAAAACAAAAGCAAATGTCTGGTTGTTACAGTTCCTCAACTGCAGGTAACTGGAAGCCTGGAGGTATAAAAGAGGGTCTATCACCACATGTGTACATTGTGGTTTTGCTCTTTCTCTTAACTTCCCATATTATCTGCTGTGGGGGACAGGTACCAGGCAACTGAAGGAGCAGCACATCACTGCACCTATTTTCATGTTTTTACCTAAGGTGTTCTTCAAAGCTGGGCTGGTAGGCCTCTTGGAGGAGATGAGAGACGAGAAGCTGGCACAGCTCATCACCCGCACCCAGGCCAGGTGCAGGGGCTTCCTGATGAGAATGGAGTACCAGAGAATGGTGGAGAGGAGGTAGGCATTCTCCAAATTAGATTCACTGTATTTGACTTACTGTATCATCATGGTCTAAATATTTAATATTAATTTGATTCACCTCTCAGAGAGTCCATCTTCTGCATCCAGTACAACATTCGTGCATTCATGAATGTCAAGCACTGGCCCTGGATGAAGCTGTTCTTCAAGATCAAGCCCTTGCTGAAAAGCGCAGAATCTGAGAAGGAGATGGCCAACATGAAACAAGAGTTTGAGAAAACTAAGGAAGAGCTTGCAAAGTCTGAGGCAAAGAGGAAGGAGCTGGAGGAGAAAATGGTGAAGCTGATGCAGGAGAAAAATGACCTGCAGTTGCAAGTGCAGGCGGTGAGTACCTACAGTGTGCACCACCCCAACCGAACCGGTGACTATCATGCCAATATTTTCAACTACATTTTCAAAAGCCACATAGACGGTACAGTTTGGTTAAATTAAATAAGGGTGAAGCTGATGCAGGAGAAAAATGACCTGCAGTTGCAAGGGCAGGCGGTGAGTACCCACAGTGTGCACCACCCCAACCGAACCGGTGACTATCAGGCCAATATTTTCAACTACATTTTCAAAAGCCACATAGAAGGTACAATTTGGTTAAATTAAATTGTATTTCATGATGTGGTGCTCTGAAAAATGTAACTAGCCTCAGTAAGGACTGTCAGGAGGCTGTAGTCAAGATATTACATCGATGAGACTTTCCCGTGGTGTGTGCTGAGGTGTCTCTCATTTACAGACAGTTAAGCTGCATCAGAGCAATCAAGACATTTTACTTATATTAGTATAAATATTACTATATTGGTATATATATTAGTAATTAGTACATATATATATTTGTTCTTCCAATTTTTCCTACCTCTCCAAAACTGAGCATGCCTGTTCTTACACACACGTGAATTCTTAGGACAAGCTAAGAGGACATTTCTTTCCTCTCTTTGTTCTCCAGCTAAACAAGATGATAACTTTACAGAGCAGGTCGTGGTTTAGCTGTCACAAACGCCACTCTGTCGTAATCCTGACTCAACAGAGAGGAATCAG
>NW_010417105.1:131185-137980 GCF_000710305.1 Buceros rhinoceros silvestris | reverse complement strand
CTTGGTGGGCTGTAGCCAGTGAGAATATGCTACAGAGACAGATACTGGGGCAGCCACAGCACAGTGCCAGTGGAAACGGCTCCAGAGCAAAGGGTGCAGGCGGGAGCTCAGTGTGGTGCTGGGAGCCACGTGCTCTGCACCAGCGTGATGGAAATCGCTGCCTAGCTCAGGCAGGAGGAGAAGCCCCTGGGGGTGGCAGGACTGGTCATGGTCATACTGCTTCTCCATAGGCTCCTGCAGAGCCGCATCCCTTCTTGCTGTCTGTAGGTCACCTATTACAAGTGCCATAAACTGTCCTGTCATCTGCGACCAGCAGCAGCTGTCACAGCTTTCGGCACAGCTGGGCTCCCTGCCCTGAGCCCCGGGCTCCCATGCAGCCCAGGACCCCAGCCTCTGATGGCAGCTGCTGCCCAGCGAGCGCTCGCGGGGCTCCCAATGGGTGGCTGGCAAGGAGGGGCGGGAGCCAGCAAGCTACCTGGCAGGGCTGACATGCTCAGCAGATGCTGCTGGCTGTTTTTTGGAGCAGGGCTCCCTGCATCTCAGCAGCACAAGGTGCCTGCGGGTGGCCAAAGGGGACAAGAGCCATGAGAGAGCCTCCCCTCAGATTAGCAATGGAACAGAAGGGAGAGAGGGAGGTTCAAAGATGATCCTCTGCCTGTCTCTCTCCTGCAATGAAGACTTGAATAGACCACAGTTTTCCTGCTTCCAGTAGTTGTCCTGGAAGGATTCAGTTTGATTCTTGATAATGAAAGACACATTAGTTTTCACCTTGCCAAAGGTGACAGGGGATGTGCAGGACACAAGCACTCCTTGGCATGCCTGGCGGTGGGGATGAGTGGCCAATGTTCCCGTGGCATTTCACCCATCGTCCCTGCATTTGGTGTTGCTGGCCTCCTGCCCAGCAGGATCCCAAAGGAAAACTGTGGGAAGCTCTCAGCATTTCCCAGGCTCTGCCTGCATCTCTCAACTTACTTTTGAGGCAGTCTAGCTGGGGCTTTGCAGTGTCACAGATGTATGTGGGGCAATTAATGGGAGGAAGATTGAAGGGTCAGATACCTTTTACATGGTGGAGACTGCCTAACCCTTTTCTTCTTGCCTCCCCTGAGGCCAGAAGCTCCAAGGGACACTTATTTCCACCAACCAGGTCCTTTATGCCGGCTTTCAGCCTTGCCGGTGCATCGGTGTAAACTGCAGCAGATGCAGCCAAGGAGTGAAGTTGATCAGGATGAGCCTTTACCTGTACAATGCGCCACACGTGGCTTTGCATGTCTCTCCCACAGCTCCTTCTCCAAGAAATACATGCTCTGCAACCCCCCCAAAACCATCCCACCTCCCTCCCCTGCCTCGTGGGTTAAGGTGCGCCCCTGGATGTTGCCCCTGGGTAGAGGGGGTTTCTCCACGTGGCTTTAGAGTTCCTTGGGATGCCCTTTGCAGTGGTCGGTCTGTCAGGATCGGGGTTGGTCAAGGAGACAGCTGCTGCCCGTACACGTTTGAAACCAAACCTGCAGGGACCAGCAGATAAGAGATGGGAAAGCCTCCCCCAGTGCCAACACCTGCCACCTTCTTGCTTGGACTTGTTTTGTCAGCACAGGTTGGCATTTGCATACAGGCAGCAGCTTCAGCCAAGGACTGTATCTTCTTCCAATCGGACTTAACTGGAGAAACTCAGGATGTCTACAAAGGCCCCGAGGCAGCTGCCAGCAAGCACAGCCTCATGGCCAGCGTCCCCCCCTCTCGGGAGGAAGAGGATTTGTGATCACCAGTGCAATGGTGAGCACCCCGACTCACCAGAGAGCCTCAGAGCTCACCAGTGTGCCAGCAGCAGTGGGCACCCCAGGGTGTGAGGAGAGCCGGGCGAAGGGGCACCCCACGGGCTGGGAGACAGCCGAGGGGACGCGGCCACTTGGTTCCGGGCACCCACAAGCACTTCTCACCCGGATGTGAGGAGAGCCGGGCGAAGGGGCACCCCGCGGGCTGGGAGACAGCCGAGGGGACGCGGCCACTTGGTTCCGGGCACCCACAAGCACTTCTCACCCGGAAACACAGAGGACAAGGGGCGCTGGGATTCAGTAAAACATATCACCCACCTGTGGCACTGCAGGGGGATTTTGTTTTGTAAAAGGATTTGTTCACAAAGCCACAGCGGCAGCCAACCAATGCTTGTCCTGCGGGCTCTGCAATGTGTGTATAAAGTAAATTAGAACAAGTCTGCACGTAAAGGTTATAAATGAGCATAATACTGGTTAGGAACGGGGAGAGAGAGAAAGAGTTGGAGGGAGAGAGAAAAAGGCAGAGGAAGAGGGAGGGGAGAACCCTTTCATAATTCACAGTTCCTGAAATAAAAACAAGGCTGGAATCATGTTTTGGGTAGAAGGGAAAGTGCGTAGGAAGTGTATACTTGCCTATCTGCCAAAAAAAGTTGCTTTTTATTTTCTTAAGAAGGCAATTATGTATTTTTGTCATCCACTTCTTACTTTGAAGCAGTTGAACCTGCTTTGCTCAAACTTTCCATAACAATTTACCCTCAGGCTGCTGCCAGAACTGCAACACTTACACCCCAAAGATGAAAGCAGGAGAGCGCCACGGCACTGGCAGAGGCAGAACAGAGGCACCTGCAAACAGATCGTGTCCACACCTCCACCTCCCGGAGCTGGGAGCCATCAGCTCCTCTCACCCCTCCAACCGTGTTTTGCAGAAGAGGGGGAATTTGGAAGCTTCGGTTTGTCTTGACTCAGGTCAGAAGCTCATTGCAGGCACAGAAGGATGCTTAGTCAGTGCGACTCCAGAGGAGTGACTCCTGCTGACTCTTTGCCTGGAAGCTCCCACCTTGGGAAATGAGAGAGCGATGGGGTTTAGATGGAGGACAAAGCTCAGCTGAACTCTGGTCCAAGCTGCTGCTCCACAGACCCTGGACAGGGAAAGGCTTCTCGAAGTCCAGTGCTGAACTCATCATTTACAGAGGGAAATTTCAGGCTGCTCAATCCCTGTCAGCCCCATCTCAGTACCTATCCCTCTCCACCCCAGGTCCCTGACCCTCTTCTGGGATGCCTGCTCTTGAGGAACTTGGGTATATGCTGAGTGGCATTGTTTTGGTGAACGGTTTCACCGGCTGGATGGCCTGGGGCTGAACAGCACGAGTTGTACCTCAGCTACATGGCAACTTGCAGCCCTGATAGGCTGGGCAGAGCCTCAGCTAGAGGCTTACCCACTGTTGGACTCCTGTGCCTCCAACTCTGCTGTGTCGGTGGCCCTCGTTCCTGCTTGAGATATCTTCTATTTCAAAGAAGCCATTTGCTCTCTCGCCAGTGAGTGAGAAAGGCGTTTGAGACAGCAGGTTGCCCGGATTTAATGGTGCCATTTAACAGCTGGCCTTCAACAGAAAATGAAATGTTTTTTTGGTGATGTTAGTGTGCAGCAGGTTGTTTTGACTCTGCAGCATTGCTATAACCAACGCAAGAAAGATACGGCTGCACAGAAGAGGAAAGGAATCATTTCGGTCCTACAGGGTATGAGTTGACCAGGTAACAGCATCCTAAGGCCCTCCAGTTACATAAGCCTGTTACCATGCTGACAGCAGTTCCTGCTGCTGCTCCTTGCCCCACCCTGTCTGCAATATCAAATGCTGCCTATAAATTACTAATAACAAGGATATGTACCTTGGAAAACAAGCTAGTGCCCGTGGGTGGGATGGGATCAATTTTCTAACGCAATGTAAACAGCGCAGTACCTTTGATATTCATGATATTCATACCCACAAGGCAGTTGCTGGGCATTAAGGTCACTAGATAGTAGCATTACAAGTAGCACATTACGAAGATGCATGGGCTGGAAACCCCCGAGTGCAGATAGGAGTGACCCAGCTATGCCCACACGCACTCCTGCCGGGTGTGATAACTCTATCTTCCTCTTCCTTGTCCCACACATGGTCTTAACACTGTCTTGTACTTATTAAATATGACAAATATGGCTGTGCCCGGGTTGACGTGCGGAGAAGGGGTCCTGGGTGCAGACAGGCAGCAGTGGATGGCACCCGTGAGTGCCGTGGCCAGGGCCAGGGAAGGTGCACAAGTGCTGGAGATGGATGACGATGAGGAAAAAATAAACGCAAGGCAGTTGAGCAGTGCTTGGCAGCTGCGTTGAGAGAGGATCCGCCAGTCCCTCTGTGTATCTGAAAGACAAACTGGCAAAGATATACCTGGATAATTAAGAACTGTGCCAATTAGAGCTGCGCTACAAATTCGGTGTGACTAGCAGAACACGTGCAACACAAACCAGCCCTTTATTTCACAGACCATATGCTCTTTTTTTTTTTTTAAATAAGACCCTTTTTTCTGGTGCACCTATTCTTAGAAAAAAGGACCGCTGCGGAAGGAGCAAAACTGATGAGGAGAAGGGTGTGACCATGAGTATCATGATGAGGAGAAGGCAGCTGTGAATTAACTTAGTATTTGCAGTAATTAAGTAACTGCTAAATTCCTAAATCCTGATTTTGAAATCGCTTGGTTGAGTTGATGTGTCCAAGTCCCAGAGCTTTTAATTCAAATATAAAGCTTGATTGGCAAATTAATAAAAGGCTATGAATGAAATTAATGAAAGATTAAAGACCAACAGCTCATGCTGATATAAAAATTACCCCTCTAAAATAGGTTATGTAATAATTAGAATAAGTTACCGCTATGTTAATATGAATTCTGATATAACATTTATTCATCGATTAGATTCACTGATTCACAACGAAGCTCTAAAACCTTATATACATTTGTTGAATCTTTGCAGGCACTCTTAATCATCTTTATTTTCCATTTCATAATTTTTAAAATTACTATAAAGTGAATTTTGATTAATAAATTGTATAGCTGAGCACTTGGGTTCTCAGTTTCGCTAGGCAGAATGAGATCTAAAGAGCTATTAGACCATGGAATGGGTAATTGATTAACTAAAATGACTTGGTCAACGCGCTCGGAATCCTCTAACCAGCACGTTGTTTTGATTAGAGCCTCCGCATCCCGTATCGGCTGCGAAAACTGGTAAAAGGGACAATCTGAGAGAGTTTTCATCGAGGGTTTTTGTTAGCAAAGCACTAAGCCGAGCAGCCTATAGAGTTTTGCATTTAGGCTTTGAGAATTTGTGTCTCTGGTGTACAGCTGCGGGTTCATCGTGTGTGTCAGGAAAAAAGAAGGAGCTTATTACTTGGTACGCTGGGGTGGTGGAGAAGGGCGGCAGCAGGCAGCCTATTTGTAGAGATTTAGTGTGTCACTTTAATTGGACCGGACGAGGTGTCAGCCGCGCATCCAGAGGGGATGGTAGGAACGCGGAGCGATCTGATGGGAAAGGCAGGCCTCGGCACTCCTGCTTCCTATACGTGATCTGGGTAGGATTTGTTGCCAAATTCAGGCTTGCTTCTAGTTTTCCTCACTTAATGTGGATATTATTTCATCCAGCCAACTAAACTGTAGATCATCAACGTTTCTCAACGGAGAATATCCCAGTATTTTAAAATAAATTTTTTCTGTGGTAATTATGTTCAGCTTTATCATTACCTGTTGTCTGCTCTGCAGCACTTTTGTTAATACACTGGGATTTTTTATGGACTGGGCAATTTATTGCAATGCCTCTCCCTCTGTCTTGTTTTTGGCAGATGATAACTAAATTCCTTCGTTTCTGATCACTTATTCTTGTTTTATAGTGCAATAAAAAATAAAAACACCCCAGTAAAAATGTGTAAATAGAGTGCATGCAGCTGCAGAGACGCGGTTTTGCTTGCTGAATGGATGCATGCACGCATCCCTGCACCCTCAGCCCACGCTGTGCTTCCTCCCAGCTTCAGTGCTGCAAAGAACCCTACCGCAGCTGCAGCGGGGGACGAAAACCACCAGCTGCACGCTGGTCCTTGTACCTCAGCTCCGTCTTAGCTGACCCTGGCTGCCTAAATCTGCTTCAGCTGGCTGAGCTCTTCAAAGGCCTGTCCATAAGAAAAAAAAACCAAAAAGCAACTTGTACTGGTCTCCTCCTCCCAACCCTTTGACACCCCGCGTGTGTCCCACACGTGGTGGGATGGTGCTGGGAAACGGTATGGGATATATGATGAGAAACATACCCTGGACCCAGCTTGCCCCAGGGTCCTGCCCCTGGGGTGCTATCCAGCTGCTTCCCCACTCCAAAGTCACATTAAAAGATCTGGTCCCCAGTCTCAAGACATGGCCAAGATCTGAACCCAAGAACACGGATCACTCTCATGTTCCATTTTGGGGGGGGAAAGAGGTTGTCAGTGATGGAGACATGAAAGCCCTCCCGTCTGCTCGCTCCCTCTGCTCAAGCAAGCTCTGGCTCTGAGCTCTCCATCTCCTGCAACAGGACCTGCCTGTTTACACTCACAGGGGAAGAGCTGAAACCTGTTGCGTAAGATGGCACAATCATCTCCCTGCAGCTTACGGCTGCAAATCACATTTCAGCAGAAGATGATTTTCACCTTCCTTGTAACTAATGAAAAACCCTTTAATTCAATGTGTTGACGTTAAAGCTCAGGCTAAAGATCTCTTCCTCAGAATACAAATGGCAGTGGGACCCATGCGTTCCCGGATAAAGACGGTTTGAAAGGACTGGTTCATTTTTCCTGTGGATTTACTGTGGATTGGTTTCCTTAATAATCAAATAGCAGAGCGGGTGCGATTCCTCTGACTAAAATCAGATGTCCCTGTTTAGGTCAGCTCGGTCCCAAATGCTGTCTTGACAATACAAATGACTAAATCCCGGCCTGCTGAGGCGGCAGAGGCTTGGCTGGCTCAGTGCAGTTCT
>NW_010417105.1:105282-130984 GCF_000710305.1 Buceros rhinoceros silvestris | reverse complement strand
CAGGCACAGAGCAACACATTTAATCCTGCCAACAGTCTTCCTTTCCCCACTCTTGCACGCACCTTTCAGCTGCAGAAGACCCTGCCTGCCAAGACCCCATCAGACCTCTATTTTCATCATCTGCTGTACCAGTGGACCTTCACAGAAACACAGAGTCGTTTTGGTTAGAAGAGACCTTTAAGATCATCGAGTCCAACCACTCACCCTGCACTGCCAGGTCACCACTAACCCATCAACAGGTCTGTAAAACCCCTCCAGGGATGGGGACTCCACCACTCCCCTGGCAGCCTGGGCCAGGCCTGGCCAACCCTTTTGAGAAAGAAATTCTTCCTAATACCCAAACTAAATCTCTCCTAAATCAACTTGAGGCTGTTTCCTCTCGCCCTACCACTTGTTACTTGAGAGAACAGACTGACCCCCACCTCACTGTAGGGAGGTTGTAGAGTGAAGTCTCCCCTGAGCCCCCTTTTCTAAGGCTAAACACCCCCAGTTCCCTCAGCTACCCCTCATTGCACTTGTTCTTTAGCTCCTTCACCAGCTGCTTTGCCCTTCTTCGGACACACTCTAGCACCTCACTGCCCTTCTTGTAGTGAGGCTGCTCTCCAAGCAGCCTATATAATGTCACCTGCCACCCTTCACTCTCCCCCTGCTCTGCAGCCCACGCGTTATCTTCCACCCACACCCCATCCACCCACTCCACTGACCATAGCCTGACTCTGAAGTTAACCAGATTTAAACTGCACACTGGTTCCTCTCTAGAGGACCTCATTTTACCCTGTGCTCATCTAGCCTCAGCTTCCCACAGACTCCCCGAGCATCTCTCCTGCTTTCTCCCAATACCCGGTAACCATCCCTGAGATGAAAACACGTGTCAGGGCACGTCAAGAAGCTTTGCGGCTCTCCTGGGTTCTCTTTCCAGAGATGCCTCCTGGAGGAGCCTCTTAGTGAGGTGTCCAGCTGTGCGTGAAGGCTGCAGAGATGTTGAAGCTGGGAGCTGGTGGCTCAGACATGAAGAGGAGACCCACCATGGAGCTCTGTGGCACACATGTGCACAGGGAGGCAACGTGTTCGTATTTTGCTGCCTGAGCACATGTATTAAGCGCAGATTTGTCTGAATCTTCTTGCCTTCAGGTGAGGCACATGGTTTTCTGGCAAGTGCTTCACTGCTTTCTCCTTACCTTGTGTGAGCAACTCTCACAATCACAGAGGAGTGAGGAAATCGTGCATTTTTGGAAAGGTGCTTGGGAGCAGTTGATGTGAATCACTGCCAAGCATAAAGACGTTTAAAATGGCTCTAGATACCTGCTAGATTAGTAAGATGAATCACAGTCGTCATGACCTCTACATGTGTCTGGCAAGTTGTTCTCTTGTTACCTAGTGAACAATCTGTTTTTCATGAACCCAAAATAACAATGTTCAGGAATATGTTTTTTTTCCTTCTCAAGCTCTGTGTGAGTCACTAGCATTGAAGCAAAAGGAGGAAGATTCCTCTATGCAGACATGAACGTGGCTCGGGAGCTGAGACTTCTGAATGAGGAGCAACCCAGCCTCTGGGTCAAGACTGGTGTCCCACTGACACCTCCTCCTTTACTGGGGTGACCGACTTGGCACAAGGTAAGCGTTAGAACCTGGAGTCCCCGCTGCCAGCCCTGCACTGAGTGCACCTCTTCATCCCCAGATTATCTCCTGAGCTTCTTCCTGTCATCTCATTTGCCTCCCTAAGACGTGTCTGGCTTGGATCCCATGGTAAACTCGCTGGCTGCTGCCAGCCCTCTGCCAAAGCTTTCGTCTCAAATCTGAAACAAGAGCAGGTTGTAGGCTTGACACTTTTCAGCAACTAAGCCAAACTAGATGGGAAATTATATTTTTACCTTCTTCTCTGTGCCCTTTTCTTTCCTCATGTCTATTTGCTCCTGTCTTCATTTAACTCACCAAAAAAAAAAAAAATCAAGCTTCACCAATTCAATAACTGCACTATCAATATGCTCTTGCCCAAAATGGCTCCAAGCATCAGGGCTGCAGGGTCAAAGACTTGCCCTTAGAGACCTGTTACACCAAAAGGAGCAAGCTGCAGTGATATTTTTAATGTCGAAAGCTGTGTTTTTCTCCCTTCTTTTCGTCGGCATCTCCTCGGCGTTGACTGACAGTTCAGCTCTTCCACGGATGTTTGTTTGCAGTGGATGTTTGCCAGCTGTAACTTAGATACAGCTAAATATTTCATGTGCAACCAGCATTGCTTCCCTTCGGTGACCACCCCACCACAGCCAGGGGCAGGGTGACTTACAGAGGAGGTTCAACCCTCCTTCTGCTGGTGTGAGTGTTGGCAGGAGCCCCTTGGGCAGCACGGAGGCAGGACCTCGCATTTCTGGGAAGGCATACAGCTTTTTTTTTTTTTTCTCCAAACATTTTCACTGCAAAAATAATCTGAAGCAAAGGGAAAGCTGAATTTTTCTGTTTAAAGAAGCATTAGATAGCAGAAGATGTATGAGGAAAGGCGGAGCAGCGCTGAAATGGGGCAAACAGAGCAAAGGAACCGTGTGAGGTCCAGAACTGCAGTTGCATATCCGCACCTAAACAGGCGCCTGGACCTTTGGTGGTGCTTGGACCTTCAGCCATTGTTCCTGAAGGGTCCAGCTCAACAGCCCAGAGCCCAAACAAGATGCTCCAAGACTACAACCCCTGCTGATTCCCATGGTACTGGTGTACCCTGCACATACAGGCAGTCGAGAGAATCCTGGGGTGCACAGGGAGTAAACCTCAAAGCCCCTCCTGATCCCATGTGCATCCGCGCTTTCCCCTGCAAAGAGGACTTGGCTTATCACCCTGAGAGCTTCTTCCCCCATCCCAACAAGGGAAGGGGCCAGATTGAGTCCTGCCACCACTGCCGGCCCCAGGGCTGAGCTGGCAGAGTCACCTGCCAGGTGCCCCGCGCACACTGGGCCGGGGGAGCCCTGTACTGGCAGAGCTCATGTCGAGATGGGCAGCCTCAGAGAGAACAGAAACACTTCTTATTAATACAGAAATTTATGCTGCCTATAAAATACATTCGCAGTGACATATTTAGTAACCCAATTAATACTCCGCGACAGACATTTTAGTGTAACTAATTCTAGTCTGTATGCTCCCTTTGTAGTGATATAAATGGCTTTATGCTCTGCTATTGATCTCTGTGGCCACAGGATTTCACAGCACACCCCTCCATCCATCCCAGCGACCCCAGGAAGGTCCATGGGCTTTGAATCCCCTGCAAGTCATTTTCCCCTGGGGTGCATGGTGGAGAAAGTGGGATCCCAGTAAAAAAGAGCAGCATCCCACCCTACAGGGGGAGTGTGGGCTGTGGGTTTGGCAGATAATGGGATGGGATGGGATGGGATGGGATGGGATTTTCCCCTGGGGTGCATGGTGGAGAAAGTGGGATCCCAGTAAAAAAGAGCAGCATCCCACCCTACAGGGGGAGTGTGGGCTGTGGGTTTGGCAGATAATGGGATGGGATGGGATGGGATGGGATGGGATGGGATGGGATGGGATGGGATGGGATGGGTGGTTCCAGCCCCACGTCCCTTCCTCTGTGGAGCCAGCTCCAGCTCACAGGTCTCCAGCCCCTCGCCTGGTGTCATGCAATGATGAGGATGTCATGCAATGATGAGGACATCATTTTATCTAGAAACCATCGCCCAGGCAGAGCCTTCTCACATGTCTGTGGTGATGGGGGCCATGGTGCTCACTTCCAGCTCCATGGCAGGGTTGCCACGGAAACTGATAGTGTTAGTTTTTTCTGATCTCCAAACCTAGCCCATGGCATCAGTGCTCCCATCCACAGTACCAAGGGGGAGATTCCCCTGACAACAGCTGATGGAGGGCAGTTACTCCCCCTACTCACCCTACAACCCTGCATCTGCCCACAGCAGATCCCACCTTAGCTCTGGGTGTGAGCACAGCCCTGCTGCTGTCACATGCTCGCAGCTTTCCGAGGCTTCCCAGCAATCCACACAGGACGCCTTGCTGGGATAACACACCACATCTCCACTCCTAGCCCTCAAAACCCCTCTCTTGGCAAACAACACCTCCAGCAGCCTGCAGAGCAGTCCCCTTGCCCCCTTCCACATCCTCAACACAACATCGGGTGCTCGGGCAGAAGGGTCAGCAGAGGAAACCGAATGCCCATGAGCACCTTTCTGGAGGAGGAGCTGGTAGCAGGGTCTGGAGGCAGGAGAAGAGACACCAGCCCTCACTGAAGGGATGACAAGGGAAGCACAGACATGATACGCTGGCATTTTGGAAAGAAGGGGATGGTGTGTGTCATGCTGGTCTGGGCAGAGATGTGTCAGGAGCTGGCGCTGGGGACAGCGGCGTGTGGGAAGGGGACGTGCACTGCAGCGAGGTGTCTTTAGGCAAAGCAGTTACTCTCTGCCTCCCTACTTTGCTACATCCAAAGGCTGCGTTTTCATTATTCATCCCCCTTCAGGGGAACTATCTCATAATAATAAAAACGTCAGAAGGAATACACAAATACATACATACACTAAATGAGGAGATGCCACAACGCGCAGAGAGACGTGATGATTTATGGGCCCCTGGGCTGCCACCTTGATTTCCCCCGTGGTGTGGCAGTGGTCTCCTGCCTCAGACACGCAAGGTTGTCTTGCAGGAAGGTCAGTGGAAATACTCGCGGTGGCCCTCAGCCTTGGGGCACATTCCTGGGTAACTAGTACCTGCACATCGCGGCTCCCTGCATCCGTCATCTGAAATTCCTGCTTGGCTGTGGGCTCTGCTGCATCCCACTTCCTTTGGTGCCCCTTTCTCCACCACTCCTTCTTCCTGGCTCAAGCCTGGGGCGAGTATCCCAAACTGCCCAGGCTGCAGCAGAGCTCTGCCTTGCAGAGCCAGCAGGGATACATGGAGATGTCTCCATCAACAATGGCAGCTCAGGAGGAGCTTTGGGATCTCCTCAGCACTGGCCCAAGAGGAGCCTTCTTGCTCCACATGAGTGTGTGTCCCAAGTCATCACGTCCTGACACAGAGGAGGAGAGCATGTAAAAGCCTGTGGTTGCTCCTGTCCTTAGCTTAGCTCCCAGCTGCAAGGGACTGGGTTTTCCCACACCCTATAGCTGTGGCTCTCAAAAGAAGCTGGTTGACAGTCAGCCCTACAAGTTGGGTGCAGGCAGATAGGTAAGTTGGAAACCAAGGAGGGATATACACACTGGCTGGCCCTGCCTTGCAAAAGAAAATCGCACCCGCCACTCCCAGGGATGGCGGCATGATGAAGGCATGAAGCACATGCATGCATGTGGATCTGCGTTGGGGCTGCTGAGAGCTTGCTGTGCCTCAGTCAGCTGCTCGGGGCCCCAGCAAGTAACAGAGCAGCTCTTAGGACCATGCAACTGGAAACAAAGCAGGAAAGAGCTGGGACTCGTCCCTCCCTTACCCAGGCATCACTGTGTGTATCTGTGTGGGGTGTCTGGCTGTACGCGAAGCCCACGTTGGAGGGTGTGAGCGCACATCTCTTCTGTGTACGTGGGTGTGTGCAGGCACATGCAGGTTATGCTGTTTGTACCTGCCGATGTCATCACATGGCCAGAGACATACGTGTGTGCTTGTGCACGAGCCAGGGCAGGGACGCGGCAGCTCCCCAGGGTATTGGCTGAGGATGTCCCTGTTGCAGGCTCTCTCTTTCCTGGTAAACAATAATCTCTTCACCCAGAGCTGGGCACATGTAGAGTTAACGCTGAGCGCACACGTTTATGATAAAACAGTTGATTTATCAGAACTGTCACCCACTAATCGCTGGGGGAATTGGAGCGCTCGCGCTTCCCACAGAGCTGCAGCGCTAATGCCAGGCTCCTAATGCAGATTCGCAGTGCAGCGCCACGCCGAGAAAACCCTGAGATGTACAGGGGCAGGCAGGGAAACGGCACGTACCTGCACATCTGGCCAGCTGCAGCAGCCCACTCACCCCAGGGAAGAAGGTGGTTCCCATGGAGAAGGGAAGAGGAAAGCAAGGAGCTCTCCCAAGGAGAGGTCATGAGATTCCTAAGACGGGGAAGCAGCTATTGCAAAGTTGTTCAGAGTAAGGATCCTGAGAGCTGAAAGTTTGTTTTTCCAAGTGGCTTTGGCCACAAAGCTGGTCCTCCCCATCAGACAGAGATCACTCTTTCTCTGCTTCAGTGGTGATGGAGTCACCTGGGAAGACATCACAGGGTCCTTCATCCCAAGCAGGAGCTCACTGCACTCCCTGTAAGAAGCAGCATGTTCCCTCCAACGCGGCTGGCATCTCTGTGCAGGCTGAACCAAGGATGTCGCCACCCCAGCATTCAGCTCTTCTTGGTCTGCAGTGGTTGCAGGAGGTCTTCTTGCTTCTTGTGCCATGGGGCACATTGCTGGATTCAATACCTTCAATGTTCTCCTGTTCACAGTGGCAGCCCTGGGCTGAGACATGGAGTGAGGGCCCTCTGTCCAGAGCAAGACCT
Source organism: Buceros rhinoceros silvestris (assembly GCF_000710305.1). Lineage (NCBI taxonomy): Eukaryota > Metazoa > Chordata > Aves > Bucerotiformes > Bucerotidae > Buceros > Buceros rhinoceros. The sequence continues at coordinate 124,517 of NW_010417105.1, read as the reverse complement.
ATACAAACAATAGCACACACATTTTTGCAGCCCCCACACCCTGGTGGCGCTCACTACAACCACAAAGGACCCACCACCCACCATGCAGTGGGGTGCAGCTGCTCATTTGAACCTCCATACACAGCAGCCCTGGGGAAGAAGGAATCCTTATGTGGCATTTGTGATGGGATTTAGCCTTCACGCAATGCCGTGGGCAAAGGCGGATCCCGTGCGTATCACAGAGCAGCATCTGTTTTCACCTACAAGCCATCAGCTCTGGTTACCAACAGATACTTGCAAAAAATCAGCATTTGCCAGCGTAGGAGCAGAGGGAAGCTGCTAGACCTCTACCTAACGCAGATTGCTTGTACTTGAGTGCACATCATGTCAAAATCAGAGGGAAAATCTTTGCCAAGCAAACCCTCAAGTACATCTGAGGTCCTTCCTGCTAAATCAATATTGGCAACGCCTACTGCTCTCCTCCGGGGATGGCAAGAGAGAAAATCAGCGGCGGGTCTGATTCTCCTCTAATATTGCTTTGGCTGTCATCTGGTCCTCAAAACAAGTATTTCATAATTTGAGGTGTCTGGTAATCTTTAGTTATATTGTGACCAAAAGTCCGGCCAGAAACAGCATTTGGTGTTTCCTTTGCCAGGCTGACACATTTCTTGAGAAATACTTCACTATATTTTCAGGCTCCTCAAAAGTACAAGGCTTTGGTTTATCAAGCCTTCAACTTGACTCTCAATGTCTCTTTGCAGGAGCGCTCTTGTACCAGACTGACCATGCAACCACCAGTTCTCTACTTTCCAGGCAAAACGGGCTGGCACTTTCCACTGAGAAAGTGCATTTGCTTGGCCTGAGCAGCCTTTGCCAGGCTTTGGCAGCTCATTTCAGTAGATGCTGTGAAGAAGTTTCTTGGAAGCTGCATTAATCTCCCATTCCCAGCTCAGTGTTTGTGTGGAGGCCAAGGAATAACTCTTGGTCCAATACGTCCTCTCACACAGCTGCTAGCGCAGTTCTGCTGCTTGTGTTGGTGTTGCCTCGTGGCGTTTCGGGGTGAGCGAATGCCCGCTGATCGGCTCAGGCTGCAGGTAGCGAGAGCTTGTGCGGGGACTTCAAACCACACCCTTCAGGTGCCAGGGGAAGGACTCCAGGCCAGAGTCTCTTCCCAGCTGATTTTTTTCTCTTGGCGTATCTCTACTTTCAGCAATGTAAACAGCACAAGGACCTCTGAAAAGAGCGGAGAGGATGTAATCTGGAATCTGATGGACTGTTTACAATTATTCAGGCTTGGAGTGGCAGTGCAGAGCCCCACGGCCATGGGAATATACTTTGTGAGATCTTGTCTAGACTACAAGAGGATTAATGGCAGGGAGAGATTTTCTTTGTCTTAGTGATTTTTGGACAGCTTCAGTCAATTCAGTAAGCCCGGATAATTGCTGCGCGTGGCTCTTCCCCCGATCCTATTAACAGCGGCGATCTCAGCAATTTCTATAAACAAACAAGGTGAAGACGACCAGTTCTGCTTCTTCCGATGCAGCTGCTGGAGCATCAGCAGGCGGGGGGTGGGGGGTGTCAGGTCTGCAGGCTGTGGTGTCAATACCCTCCCCACGTGCTGACGGTGGCTGCTTCTCCCTCCTGAGCAACATGGCAGAAAACTCTCTGCAGCTCAAACGCGCGTGTATCTGCTGCTAGTGACTACGGGGTTTGTGTAAACTGTCTTCCCGATGTCGCTTTTTGTCCAAAGCTTCCTGCTTTTAGGTACGGAAAGGGAAGTATAAATGATTAACAGAAGTTTTAATAAATCCTGACGGGGTCTTTTAGACAGATAGATTGGCAGAGATTGTTTATTACTATGTCTTGTAACTCATGCCATGCTCTATTTCTGTGCTTACAGTTACATATAAAATGTCTGCAACACACTTGACTGTAGACTAAATCTCTGGGGACTCACTGGGAGGTGAAACCAAAAGTTTCATGCTCAGTTTTGGGAAATAGAAGATCTTCTGTCCATCTGCCTGTCTGTTGGTCTCGGCGTCGACCCTCGGTGTGCCATTTCCACGCTGCCGTGCCCTTGCCGTGGGGCTGATGCCACTCACTTCTTCCAGGGGGCGTGAGCGGAGCATGGGGAAGTACAGCCCCACGCCCACTGAGCAGGAAAGTGGCTTTTTTTTGCAGTGGATACCTTGATCCATGTTGGCTGTGCTGTGGTCAGACCCCTGCTACCCCCAGCCAAAGGCAGGGAGCACCCTCCTGGGGGTGCTGGGTCAGCTCTGGGTGCTGAGCATCCTGCTAGATGTTACAGCGAGGTGAGAGGTAGCTTTTCCTTTTTAGTGTGACTGATGTCAGCATTTGGCAAAAATAGCAGCAGCGCCATTCTGGCTCCCCAGCCCGACGTCTGGAGGCTGCTACACAAGTTGTGCTCAGACCGTATCTCGCAGAGAAAGGGAATTGTATGGCGGGACTAAGACATGAATTTAACTTCTATTTTTTATGCTGTGGCTCCAGCAAGAGACTGCAGCTAAAAAGCGACCAAGGTAATTAATTACCAATGTCTGTTGCCTGGTGCAGGACGAGAAGGAGGGAGAAAACATGGCAGAGAGCACTGCATTCCCCACAGACAGGGAGGAAAGGGCTGATGTACACTTCTGCTGACATGCTCCAGCATCAGAGAGGCTTTGTTCACGTGGGCTTGAGAGGCAGCTAGGCTTGGCTGGACAATAAAAGGGAAAAGGAAGGAAGCCGTATAAAGGCTCCACAGGCTGCTCATCTCCCAGGCTCCCTGGGGCACCGATGCTTCCCAAGGACTGGGGCTCTTGGTGCTGGGAGCATCCATGCAATGTTGGGGCTCTGAAATGCCACCCATCCCTCGTCACTGCGATGATACTCCTCGCTGAGCAAGGATCAGGTGATTGCAATGGCCAGTCAGGGATTTAGAGAAAAGACCATCAAAACCCGTAGAACACCGAGTCGGCACCTCCAGTTATGACAGAGAAGATGTTTTTTCATTTTGCACGTTTGTTTCATAAACTTTGCAGGCTCTTCCATTAAGGCATTGAGCAACCCTGCAATAATTTGTATAAAATTTGCATAATTTTCTGACTACAAACATGGTGAGATTTCAGTCGTTCCCTTCAGGAGCACCGCACACCTCTTGTGGGCAGGCCGGATGACATCTAGGGTGTCTGTGAACTCAGTTAAAGCAGGCAATGTGATTAAGAAACCCAGCAGGGAAGTAAAAATAGTTTAAAGCTCCCAGGATCGTGTTTGTCTTACTGCGGTAGACGAAGCACCTTCGAGCGACGGAAGCCAAAGCCTCAGACACCTCCTTCGAAGGCATCTTGTCCACAGGGTGAGATGAACCAGAGGTTTTGCCCCTTCCCAAGTCAGCGCCTGGATGGCTGCTGGCCTGGCCTGATCCTCACAGGGGAAGGGAGGAAAGAAAGGAGGAGGAAAGACTAAAGTGTGTGACGCTGCTGACAGCTGCTCCTCGACTCCTCAGTGCCTTCCCGGCCATCCGCCCTCGCCAGGCTGGTGTGAGCTGGCGAACCCACATGCTCACAGCAGCCACCGATGACACATCGAAGGACATATTTTCCCCGTGTTTATTCACTGCCTTGACTTTGGAATGGGAAGTCTTGTTGAGTTTTTAAATAATAGTGATTTTGTATGCATTTGACTATTTCTGCCCTGTACGAGCCAATATAAACTCTATCTCATTTATCAATTAGCATTTATAAAGCCCTTATCACCATGGAATCAAAACACTGTAAATGGATTAAAAAATAAGGAGGCTGCCTGGGGGAGTCAGTAACTTCATCTACTCCAAATTGTGTGAAACGGCATGATCTCATCAGGGTGACAGGGACGTGCGCGATTTTTAGACACTTTGCAAAATTTGAGAAAGGAGTCACTGCAAGTAATTAATTATTCCAGAATGAAGCGGCTCTTCATTCTAGACCTGAACCTTCATGCAGGGAGCTGTTCTGGAGGAGCTATTCTGCAAGGCTTGGTTCTCTGGTGGCTCTGCTTACCAGATTACACAAAATAAAATTAACAGCCGCCCCTACTCATGGGTTCACCATGGTGGAGCCATTCACATCGACACGAAGTGCCTGTAAAGCAATGCCAATGCGGGAGGCTGATGTTCTGGCTGCTTTGCTGATTGCATCAAAATGAAGATAATGGTCCAGCTGCCACAAGAAAGAGCAGGAGAGGTCCCCAGGTCCTTAGTAACTCTGCGTTAAGGTGAGCCATTTGCTGCAAGGCTGACCAAGCATGAGCCCCGTCCCGGTTTCAACAGTGGGAAGCAGAAATGGGTGTCGGGAAGCCTTGCTGCCAGGATCAGTGAACTGTGGCAGGTGCAGACCCCCTGACAAGGACCCGCCAAAGACCAGGGCCTGCACAAGCACCTGAAAAAGATCAGCTCGATGCCTCAGGGCTATTACTTGGCCCCTCAGGGTCTAGCCCCCTGCCTCCCCTTGGCCTGCCTTTGTCTGGTGTTGACTCCCAGCTAACTAGAATGACCACAGTTCACACTCGACTAGGCTGTAAGAGGCACCCTGCCCCAGAAACTGATTGAGTTGGTCCTTCTCGGAGCGGCAGGTTTTGCAGTCATGGACTCTTCCCTTGGATCGGGATGACATCCAAGGAAACTTCCGGGGACTGAGCAAGCCCCCGCCACCCCTTTGGTGACTCACCGTTGGCTTGGGCTCCCTTGAGCGGGAGGTTTAGGTTTGCTTGTTGTGGTGCATCTTCCTTAAAGAGCATTCCTTGGAGTTCAGGGATTTGTTGTGTGTTCCTGACCGATATCCCAACCTGCCAGTAACTTTGGTCTGTTAAAGCACCATGCAACTTTGATTGCAGTAAATCCACAATGTTCCGGTAGCTGCTGCTGTCTGTTTTGTGGGTGCCTCCAGGACAGGTCTGTCTTAACCCAACCTATGAGTATGCCAAGGCCATTTTAAGGCAGCAGCTTGAGGAGGAACGTTTGGAATCCAGGACACTGTTTTCTCATCTTCTCCCCTGTCATCTCTCCTGGAGGTGAAGGGAACCAGGAAGCTCCTGGCATATCCCACTTCTGCAGGAAAGATGGGACTGCTATACTGCCTCACGTGTGACAGTAGCTCCTCGGTCCATGGCAGCAAGCCGTTGCAGGGCTGCTGGAGCTAGGGCAGATGTCATGGGCTGAGCAACAAGCAGCCATCCTCGCCAACGGAAGAGTGCATTTTTGGGAGCGGTCCAGGAGCTCATCACCTGCAGCATTTGGGCTGTGGCCACCAGTATTATCAGGCATTAGATTGATGTTCCAGGAGTCAGAATAAACAATGCTTGGGCAGGACTGTGCTGGATGCTCATCCCCTCCTTCATGCAATAGTAGTCATTTTGATGTTTTTTCTATTGCTCAGGGTCAAGCAGAGACCAAGAACTGATCTCTGCCCTGGACATGTGACCCTCCACAACGGGACACTCCTTTTCTAATGAAACACCTCGCAATGTCACTTCAAACTGTCAACAGATCTCTGCCCTGGACATGTGACCCTCCACAATGGGACACTCCTTTTCTGTGCTAACGTAACACCTCCCAATGTCACTTCAAACTGTCAACCGGAGAAAAACCCTAGTGAGAATATATATGGGACATATTATTATTCTAGGGATGTGATAAAATAAGAATATTCATGAGAAATCATTTGCTTATCCAAGTAGCCTTGAGCATTCATCAGTGAAGGGATGGACTCATAGTAGCCTCGAGTCAATATTTGTCCAGTATTAGCAGAGCAGAAGTGGTCATTTTGGGCATCAAAGGGTCATCATGCTTTGATTTCAGAGAAGTCTGGACAGATTCCCTGCTGCGGTGTAAAAGCCCCCAACCTTCGTAAACACTGAATGTCACATCAAGGACAGCGGGCCCAGGAGCTAAGAGGCTATTCTCACCGTGTTTACACACTGAGCGTTTTCATGCTAAATTGGCTTTGGGATGCAGGTGCCAGATGAGAATAACCACGGCCATGTGATGCTAATTGCTTACGCAGAGTAGAAACAAGCTGCTGGTTTAGATTTGCTTTAACGACGTGGATGGGTTACCTGTGTGCCGACCAAGCACCATGCCCACACCAAAATGCGCTTTAATCTCCCAGTTCTCATAAGATTTCCCACCAGCCCGTTCTTGCCCACTGTGGTGGGCACCCATTGTGGGTGCACCACACCTGATGTCTCCATCCTCCCCTAGACACAGGCTGGGCACCCCATGCTTGGGCCTCCTCCTCGCACACTTGGAGGATCTTGGTTATTTTCCTCTTGGCAGTGGGCTCGCATCGGATCTCAGAGCACGATGACTTTGTCTTGGATGCTCGCCCTGGGATTAACATTTTCTGTCTTGCATCATGCCATCAGCAGATCCCTTCATTCGTCATCCGAAGCAATAGCAAGGCACCGGCAGCAGATCCAGGCTTCCTTGCAGCAGTTTTTCCTGGCTGAAAAGCATCAGCAGCTACGAGCAAATCTGCGCAGCTGAGGAGACAGGCACACAGCACCACCGAGAGAGCTATTTTGCAGAAGCGAAGTGGCAGGGGCAGGGAGAGGAGCACGGCGGTGATGAGCAGGTCTTCGGCAAACAGCTGTAAAGGGGTTGTACCACAGCTGCTGTGTATCAGAGCCAGGTGGTGAGAGCACAGAAGGGCACCGGGAAATAGCTGAGAGTGCTGCAAAATCCAGTTCTCCTGGTGGGAAGCTTCTCCAGCTGCCAGCACTGCTGCCTCTGCCCCACATCGCCCCACACCCACCACCCTTTCTTCCGGGCACCTGGTCCACCCCAGTCAGGCTGCTGGCTGCATCCCGCACTCCCTCCATCCTCAGCTGATAGGATCGATGGCATCCCAGGACCTTGCACGGCAGCACAGTGCTTCACCCAGCTGCCCCCCTCCTTCTCCCGCAGCCTCAGGCTTGCAGTTCACGTTTTCTGGGTTTGCGCTTCCTGCCCAAGCAGGACTTTGCTCTCGGGAAACCTTTGCATTAGAAAGCATCGCCGGAGAAGGGGCTGCAGGTCAACCTTCTGAGGAGGAAATGCACAGAATACCTTCATTGTGTCTCTGGCTTAATGCATGATGACAATTTGTATCGAGGTGAGAGATGAAACAAAACAATGAACAATGCTAGAGCTTCACTGATAGATTTTTTTTTTTTTCCTGTGAGTGCATGATCTTTACTGAAACCTCAGGTCACTCAGCTCCTCTTTCAGGTGCCTTATAACCCTTCTGTGTCTCCTGCACGCAGAGAGGAGCGGGTAAGGCCAGAAAACAGGATCGCGCTGCAAAGCACCCCAGCCCGCAGTGGGAAGCAGCCCCCTCTGCCTCCCCCTGCCGCACGGCAGCTGCTGTGGCAGTGTCGGACTTGTGCGTGCAGCACTGCACCCAAGGGTGCTCACCGGGTGCAAACACTTCCAGAAGCCAGAGCAGCAGAGCAGTTAGGCCAGGTCGCCTGGCAGGAAGCACAGATGGAGGCACGGGCTGCATCCATCTACGCTGCCGTAGCACCAGCCGGTGCTGGAGGCAGAGACATGGAGGCGCAGCATGAAGCTCACGGAGAGCGACAAAGAGTCACATCTAGCTGGGGAAGGGCAGAGGATGGGCTGCACGCCCCTGCTCCCTGCTAGGAAGGTCTGCACGCAGAGCCTCTGATACCTGCTGGGCATCAAGGAGGTAATTTTGAAGCGAATCATCATAATTTACCAGTTAGCATAAATGAGCTGCTGTTGTGCCAGGCTACAAAGCAGGAAAGAAGGGAGTTGCCCCAGTCCGAAGCCCGGGGCAGCTCCTTCCCAGTGCTCAGCTGGGCACCTGCTGCACAATGGAAAAGGCAAGAGCAGCACATCCTTCCCCTCAGCCCTCACAAAAAGCAGCAGATCCACACATTCGTGAAGTTGGACCGCGATAACTGGCCTAAGGGACAGGACAGGACAGCATCACTGCAGTGATGGGATGGCAATCTGCATCTGCCCACAAGTGCTGGGAAAAGGAAAAAAAAAAAAGCCAGCAACATGCTGTGGCTTTTTCACTTCCACCGTGACCCTGTAACCGCAGCTGACGCTGACACAAATCCTTTGCAAGAGGTGACCCAGCGGTAGCCACCCAGGCGAGGCAGAGCCAAGCAGCAAAGCACAGCTCTGGCAGATTGATGGAGGAACTCTAAGAAGCACGAAGACCTGCTCAGTCACACCGGGAGCTGTGGGTAATGTTTTTTCCTTCCCACTCATGTTCCTGATGGTTTTCATGCTGTTCCTGAGCTCTCGCTACGGAGCCCGTGTTCCAGCCAGCTCTCATTTTCTTCCTCTCTGTCCTGTCATTGGAAAACGAGTGCTGTCAGCTGAGGTGTGTGTGTGGAAAGAGCCTCCCTGGCTCAGGCTGGGCATGCTGGTTCTTGCTCTCCAGGCTGGCTGCACGCAGCATCTCCCAGCGCCGTCAGCAAGCCGCTCTTTCTTCAGCAGTCGTCTCTCGCTCAGACTGGGCCAGAGGGTTTGATTCTCTCTTATCTGCCACAATTATCCTGGCAGACCCGATTCATCTCCAGTGCCTGCAGTTCTGGTTCCTCAGGGAGCAGCGTCAGGGATACTCAGTGACAAACAGCCTCCTTAAGGCAAAGCATGATTTTGAACAGAAAACAGAGTAGCATTTTGGGGGGAAAAAAAATCACTACAAAAACTAGCCACCCTTCTGCCCCCGAAACTTAAACCACGCCACTCTGCTCATGTGCTGTTCTCCTTCCTAAGCCACTGCTGGAGCTGATGTTTCGGAGGCTCCATGACTACACGAGGAGGGTCCCTTCAGCAGCAAAGGTGGTCTGTGATGGGTGCAGGACCACAGGAAAGAGCCTGCTCTGCGAGCAGGGCAAATGCACCCAGCACCAACGGGTATCTTCACCAGCCCCACGAGAAGCACTGAGAGGGTGGCAGGAGCTGATATCTAATTGAAAATCTGCATCTTGAAGCATGAAGCCACAAACCAGTCTCCCTTCTGACAATGCCGGGGCAACTGCATGCATGCAGCATCACAGAATCATCTGGTTGGAAGAGATCTTTAAGATCATCAAGCCCCAGCACTGCCAGGGTCCCTGAACCATGTCCCTCAGCACCACATCTGCACGTTTGTTAAATCCCTCCAGGGATGGGGACTCCACCACCTCCCCAGGCAACCTGTTCCAATGCTTAATGACCCTCTGTGTAAAGGAATTTTTCCTGGTATCCAACGTAAATTTCCCCTGGCGCAAATTGAGGCCATTTCCTCTCTTCCTGTCGTTCATAACATGGGAGAAGAGACTAACCCCCACCTCCCTACGACCTCCTGTCAGGTAGTTGTAGAGAGCGATAAGGTCTCCTTTTCTCCAAACTAAACAACCCCAGGTCCCTTAGCCGCTTCTCATAAGATAGGTTCTCTAAACCCTTCACCAGCTTTGTTTCCCTTCTCTGAACACGCTTCAGCACCTCAACGTCCTTGGAGTGAGGGGCCCCAAACTGGACACAGCACTCAAGGCGTGGCTTCACCAGCACTGAGTACAGGGGGACAATCCCTGCCCTGCTCCTGCTGGCCACACTATTGCTGATACAAGCCAGGATGCCGTTGGCCTTCCTGGCCACCTGGGCACAATGGGTTTGGAGGCTGACTCCGTGCCTTCTTCCAGGCTGCCTTCTGATGACCCATCAGGCTGCTGCTTCGCTATGGAGAACAGAGTGCATGAATCCACCAGGCTCTTCCTCAGCAGCAAGCCTGAGGGCCAAGCGCACACTCAATTCAACAGAAACTGCGTTTACTTTCCAAAGCCTCAACTGGGCCCTGGGGCTTACACCATTTAATGCCCGAGAAACTCTATCCTTTGTGGGGTCACTGGTTTCCTCGCGAGAGTTTCACCCTGTGGTTCTTCTGAGTCTCTGCGCTACCTCCTGCTTCTCCATCACAGATTTAGTGTTAGAGAAGCTCTCTGGATCCAGCTGAAAGATAATAATTGAATAATATGCAAGATGACACGCCGAGGTTTCGTTCATTTTCACACTTACGGGATCTGTAAAATCTGAAATGAAGTATCGTCTTCAAACTGCCGCCTGGCCCAGCAACAACGGATTTAAACAAAAAGGTAAAACGTTTCAAATCAAAACCTGTGAATTACCTCAAACAATCGCCTTCAGAAATTCATTCACATTTCAGGGTACAGCTCCCACAGTCAATTAAGCAGTCGTAAGCCTGCAACATTTTCAGTGGGTTGATACGGCAGCGTTTTTCATTTCAATTAGGAAGAGCAGTGCAATTAGATTCCTCAGCCTCGGCTGGAAAGGAAACGCGTTATTTCCTCAGGGCAAAGATCTTACCAGTGTTCATGAACATCCACAGCTTTGGGAGCTTCTCCAGGTTAGACCTTAAGCAAACTGATTTCCAGTGGAAGTTGCTGGCACTGGGGAAGGGACCAGAGTCCTGGTCCTGAGGAAGGTGAAGGAGCTGCTCCAAGAGGACACACGGATGAACCTTCTCTCTGCCTTAAGTAACAGATTCCTCTCCAAAAGTCTGGATGAGCACATCTGCACTGGGACCAGGACAATTCTCGGCATCCAAGTATCGCAGGCAGACCAGTGGTGCCGTACCTTTAAAGGCAAAACTCTAGGTCAAGATAATGCTGAGATGTTTTTTTTCCATTAAATATTGTTTTCCTCAACCCTTGCCTGGGGACCTACCCTGAACCCCCCTTTGGTTCTCATGTGCTTCTCCCCACCCAGTGGCACACATGGCTGAATCCCAGCTCTGCACCCGATCCGGATTTGGAGAGCAGCAGAGACACTGGCTGGCCCGTCCCCATTTCCTCCCCACTTATTTAGTGTATGTGAAGTCCTCTGGGCAAGCACAGTCAGAAACACGCTGTGGGACAGCGAGAGCACCGGGAAGAATGAGACACAGGTTTCTGTAAAGCAGGACAGCAATGGAGAGCAGCTCAGAGGTTCTTTCCCAAGCCAGGGAGCGCGGGTGGGGAGTGCAGTGAGGGAAGCAGATGTCTGGCTACACCCGGAGCTGCAGATAAGAAAAAACTCCAGCACATTTACTGTTTTTCTCTAAAATGTCGTAGTCTATCTTTACTTGTAGTGCAACTGCATCTTGTAGGCCACTTTCAAGCTGGATCCTTTGAACTTCGCTAATCTCAAGGAGCGATTACTCAAGAGAATTCCGACTTCTCTCAGGTCAGCCAGTTTTGTAACGGTTTTGGCCAGAAGTGGTGTGGCGAAAAGCTTATGGAACTTGCAAGTTGTAGAGAAAAATCACAATTATCAAAAAAATTCCTTCTCCAGTTCAAGAAGTTTAGTGCCTGGCAGTTGGAATTCACAAATTTAACATGAAATAAAGCAAAGCTTTAGATTCAAGAAGCTGGGCTAAGCTAGTCTCAAGGCTCATGTTAAGAAAGGAGAAGCTGCATGTACAAGTCCTGGCCTTGCACAAAGGTGCTGGGAGAGCAGGAAGAAGAAATAATTGTGAAGTTTTGTATAATGTAGCAACCAGGAAATTCCTTATGACAAACAAAACAAGCACAAAAATCCCACCTCTACAAGGCTCAGAGGTCAATGGATCCTGCCACCCCATCCATGTCTGCTTGGCCAGGGAAGTCACCTGGCCCCAGGTGCTGCAGGGGAGCCTGGTATCATGGAGAATGGGAGGCTCAGCTGGGGGACAAATTTCACCCAAATCAAGACAAGCCCCAGCAAGTGGCACTTGAAAAGACAGAGGGGGAGAAAGCCAAGAGGTGTGGAAGAACAAGAGGAGGTTACAGGACCTCAGCATCATCACCTAAAGGATAGGACAGAAGATGACAGTAGTTGTACGGAAAAGGTAGATGTTTAGACTAAACCTTCCTCTGAGCAGGATGCAGAGAAGAGAGACAGACCTGCTGCACAAACACTGTAAATCTAAGAAGGAAGGCACGATAACCAGAAATGTCAAGGGGAAGGCAACGTGCACAGGGAGTAGAACTTTCCACCTACCAGAGGTCTCTAGGCTCACCATCACTGCCGGGAAACGTTACAGTTTTGGGCTTGTGACAGTGAGCTCATGTGCCTGATTGGGGGAAGCACAGCATGTACAGCATGTCAATCCATGTGGTGCAGCTTGGCATTAGAGGAGGCAACCAGTTGACATGCTGGGATCTCCATTCCAGGGCTGTTTTGAGACAGAGATGATTCAGCCAGACCTCAGCTGAGACTTTGGCTCATTTACTGCAATTACCTAAACAGGAGCGTTTGGACCCAGAGGTGAAGCTCGTGGAATTAACACCTGGGCTTGTTTCAGGCTAGGCAATAATGTAAGGTCACAAGATGATGGTCTTGAACTTGCCAATCCCAGAATATCCTAAAAAAATTCTTTTTCACATGACCAAGATCTCCTGGATTTGAGCTGCTGGATCCTTGCACAGCAGTTTGGGGTCTGTTAAATCGGCTGAGCAGCGTCTCAGGCACTGGGCCAGGGAGAACTACTGGGTTAAAATTGACCATGGACAAACGGGAGTCTGCTCCTCCCTGAGCTGTGCTAACCGGCAGGCAGACTTCTCTCTATTTTCCACATTTACCTACAAAGATACCCATGCAAATAGATTGTGAAGTCAAAAGTGTGCCATTTTATGGTCATATTTGATTCAATCAGGCAAGCCAACTAATTAAAACTAGTTCTTGGGCAAAATATGTCAGCCATAATTTTTGCCTCAGATGGTGACCATCGGGAACAAAAATCTGGTTTGCAAGCGGCCTCTCCAAGCAGTGCTGGTCCAGACGCAGTTTCCATTTTCCCGTGCCTGAATAATGTTCTGGCACACGTTACAGGAGCGGCTCAGCAGCGCAGCTAAAGCTTTCTCAAAACATCAAAGAAACAGAACAGTAAAACCCATCAAAATTTTACTAATCAAAACTACATGTAATTGTCAAGCAAAGGCAGATAACAGAACTCGGGCAATCTCTGTGAACCTACGGCTTCACTCAGACTTAGCAATTAAACATCAGCTGCTGCTGCCAGCGGAGCTGCGAAACTGTGGGGTAAAAGTCACAGCTCGCCAGCGCCAATTAGCTGCTAATGAACATCAGCAATCCCCCTGGTGAAGGGAGCTCGAGACAAAGTTAAGACCAAAATACCACCCATGCCTTATGCCACCATAAACCGGCACCTCTGCTGCGGGAGGGTGCTCTGTGCCCCCATCCTGCTGCATCCATGCGGCTGGGGAGCGACCAGGGCGTGGGAGCCCGTCGAGTCAAATCCAGCCGGAAGAGAAAAGGTTGGTTTTGAAGTGTTGCTTTTCCCCAGGTCAGTCAGCTGCACGAGGGAGGGATCCCTCCTGTAATAATTCAAGCAGCGCTGCCATTACATGTGAAATCACAGCCTTAAAGGAAGTCAGTCAATTTAAAGCCGTTCCTGAAGGGGAATAATTAAAGACGCCGAAGATGTGGGAGAATTTTAAGCAGGCGGCAAGGATTTAAGACAACATATCATATCTATGCAGAATAATATTAAAAAAAAAAAAAGATAAAATGTAGGCAGGCAAAGCAGCCTGTTCGCTGCTGACTGAAGGGAGCTTCGTCAAGAGAAGCCTCAGTCAATCGAAATGGGCTCACTTTCAGACTGAAGAGGTGGAAGTTGTGAAGAAAAGCCTGCGGTTGCATGGTCTGGCTCCACAATGGTGGTGAGCAGCCTAGAAGATGATGGAAAAGACTAAGGAATGGGAAAATCTAAGTGTGACTCCAGAAACACATGGAATGACCCTTAGGAAAGGAGAGAAAGCCAAAAGGCTTCCAAGGAAATCGCTACATGAGTGATTCAGGTGTGTGGAGGCAGGTCCGGCAGACACAGGAAAAGCTGAGACCTATGTAGGACCGTCTCCTGCCGAACAACTGCTAATGGGGAAGCAGCGTAAGAAGTTTCCCAGGTCTCAGAAAACACTCGTGACTACTGGTTTCAGCAGGCTACAAAAGGAACTTCAGATCCATCCTGGGCTCCCAGGAGTGAAAAGCCAAAAGGATGCAAAGCACCAAACATCTTCACTTGTAAGTTTATCGGGATCTCATGGAATTGTGGAGCGCGTAGCAGAGCCACTGTTACCACTTGCCACAGGTGTCTCTGAAGTTCCCCATCCTCCAGTATTTTCATTAGCCACTTTCAGAGAACTAATTAGCCTGGCTTTATCATTAACCTGAAAAAAGCTCACAGACGAGGAGCAGAGGCGTGTTTGCAGGGAGAGGCGATGAGCCAGAAGTCTCTAGTGAAAATGAGAGTAAAATCGTCAGCAGCTTTCAGGGTTTCAAATGATACCTGCGTGCAATATGGATTATAGAAAGGTGCCTCTGTGAGCATTATTCAGTGGCAATAACTCAATCGTAGTGTTACTGTGAAGGATATATCCAAGACTCCGAAGATAACTAAAAATTTGTCTTCATGCATGGCTCTATAACCACGACGATGTTAAAGAAATCACAGGAAACAAGGAAATTGGTGCATTTATGAAATCAAAGCTCTGTGTAAGCTTTTTTCAGGCAATTAGTGTGTTTGGGCATCTCAGTCACGTCTGACACAGCAGATAATACTTTGGACTCCAGGAGAACTGAAATGGTTGCATGGGATGACCAGAAAGGCAGCTCACTGTGCGCTGAGCATTACACCCCAAACGGGTATTGACCGAGATGGAAACGAGGAAACGGTTGGAAATACCAAAGGGTTTGTGTTTAGGGAACTTCAGCTCTTTTAAATCTCTCAAAGTATTACAGAACTGTTAAAATTGGGGAACAGGTGATAATTCTTGGAAAAGGTGTGAAGAAATTACATCAATCTGCAGATCTCTGCAGAGCAGAGAAACAAAGATCTTGCAGGAGGATGGCAGGAAGGAGCATGAACTCTTAAGAAAGTCGATGCCTTTTCCTTCAAAGGGGTAAAAGTCATCTACTAGAAAATCACATACAAACATAAACATATCAGACATTTCTTCTTGACGGGGGATGAACATCTAGCAAAAGCTAAAGAAAATATCTCCAGGCATCACCCGGTTCGGAATGCCTTTAGAAAGAACATGAAGATGAAATGGTAAAAAAAAGCACCATTTTTAGAGGCAGTCTAAGGACACAGTCCACGACCCATCAGCATTTACAGATTCTCCAAGAGCTTTGAAGTTTTCTGTCATATTGCAACATCTTGACCTTGCTGATCTCAAGCTCACATTCAAAGGTAGTCAAATCAAAGGCAATGACAACACTCAACGAGACTGCAACATGACTAGTAGCAATTATTTGAATCACGAGGTTCGATGATCAACTCTACCCTAAGCTCAGCTTAGCCCATGCAGCCATGAGGAACAGACTTACTCCGGAGAGGGCTAAAGACATCCCTTTGCGTCTACCACACCTCCCGGTACTCAGCATGAATTTTTCACGCGAAGGGGAATAGATGCGGGGCTGCCCAGGGCCCCTCATCCGTACGGCAGTTGCATCCAAGCCCTGCCACCGCTTTGATGCTGCCCATTGCAGCAGCTGGCACCTTGTAAACAGCTTGGCAAGGTCACCACTTGACAATAGAGCTGTCCTGGGTTTGGCTGGAATAACGTTAATTTTCTTCCCAGTAGCTGGTGCAGTGCCGTGTTTTGGATTTAGCAACAGAACAACGTTGATCACACACCAATGGTTTCGTTGTTGCTAAGCCGAGTTCATCCTAAGTAAGTCAAGAACTTCCAGCTTCTCATGCCCTCTCAGCAGAGGCTGGGAGGGCACAAGGAGCTGACAGGGGACACAGGAGGGCAGCTGACCCCCATGAGCGTTCTGCACCATATGTGTCTTGCCCAGTATATAAACTGGGGGGAGCTGACTGGGACAGGCTGGCTCAGGGCTGGTCGGGGCATCAGTCAGGGGGTAGTGAGCAGTTGCTTTGTGCATCGCTTGTCTTTCCTTGTGTTTTATTTGTCTTTTTTGGGCTGTACTAATTTTCATTAAAATTATTATATTTTAGTTATTAAACTGTTAACTCACAAGTTTTACTCTTTTTTTTTCAGTTCTCCTCCCCATCCCAGTGGGTGGGGGGAGTGAACAAGCAGCTGCATGGGCCTTAGTTGCCGGCCAGGATTCAACCACGACAACAGTAAGCCCAGCATTAGGGCTTCCAATATCAGCTGAAAAACACCGCGGTTTTATGACACAGACAACTGATCTGACATGAACCCCCTCTGCCAGTCCAAACTCATCCAAGGGTTTTTGATGGCTTGACAGAAGAATCCTGCTTGATAGGAGAAAGGTTATGCGCTGCTCAGGTCTCCTCTGTCTGTGGCACGCCACGCTGGACCCGCATGCCTTAAAGCCAGCGTAAAACCCTGCAGTGGGTCTAAGGGCTGTGCGGCGTCTGCTGATGCATCTGAGGTTTGAGTGCTGGGGGGTTCCAGCAATGCAGAGAGTTGGTCTGATGGATGACAGAAAACGGTCAGACGCTACTGAAGAGAGTTTTAAGCTCAGTACTAAGCCAAGGCATAACCTCTGGACAGGTCCAGCATGCCTGGCGACCATGTTTCAGCACCTGAATGCTATAGGGCTCACCAAAGCCTTTGGGGACTGTCCCTTCCCTCACAAGGGCCATATCCACCAGGCTACAGCACCTTATTTCTGCATGCGCTGGGGCTCCAAAATCGTAAGGACTGTTGGCAGCATCCATGGTTGCTATTACCATGGTCTCCGGTCCAATTTTTGTTACTGTCTCCCACTCCAGTGCAATCCAAATGCTTATGGAAGGGGGTTAATTTCTTAATTTAAGAATCATTAGTGAGAGAAATTGCGCTGCGCAGCTGTCTCGGGTCCTTACTCCACTGTCTCCACCAGCTGCGATTCAAGTTGACCAGCTTTGTTCTCATATACTTGACACGAATAGCAATAGTCATTTTGGGTCAATTAAATGTTTTCTTCTTTGTTTATCACCATACATCTTTACAATATATCTGGCAGCATTAGTCCTTCTGAATGGGAGGACACAGCATCCATAATGTATGTGAACTCGCAAATCACAACCCAGCGGATAAATACCAAAAGGCCTCCCTTCCCCCTCTGAATCCCTCATCTCCCCAGCTATGTGCTCACCCATCTGAGGGCCCCGCAGCAGCATGAGGTGCAAGGTTCCTCTTCACGAAACGATTTCAAATACCATTTTTAATTGCTTCTTTGTGCCCCTGAGAAGCTCTGTCAGCACAAAGTTATTAGGTGGGATCGCACAGCAAAAGCAAATACTGTTGCTGCGTGTGCTAGCGTGCCCATCCCCGCTCCGCCAAACTGGCACGGGCAAGAGGAGCAGCACAGACGCAGGAGCGCGGACTTCAGTGGCTGCTGGAAAGCAGCAATTCCTCCGGAGCTTTTACTCTGCTCGTTAGCAGGAGCTAATACCCATGTTAATGCTATTGTTACTGTGCCCTAGAGCCAGCACCATTACAGCAGCAGACGCTGCAATCACTCCTTCATTTGGTTGTGTAGGCATGTCTGCTCTTTCAGCTAATAACCTCAGACTTGGCCTTAATTCAACACAGCCAGGTTGATCAAGCTTTTGACGCCGTCTCCCTCAGCTTTCTCATTTGGAAGCTGAGAAAGTCTGGATGAAAGGACTATTAGATGGCTTGAAAATTGGCTGGGCTGCTAGGCTCAAAGCGTGGTAATCAATGGTTTAACATCTGGTTGGCAGCCAGTAATAAGCAGAGTGCCTCGGAGGTCAATACTGGGGCTGATATTGTTCAATATCTCTATCAGCTACCTGGGTGATGAGACAGAGCGCACCCTCAGCAGGTTTGGGGACAGTACTAAATTAGAGGGGATGATTGACACAGCAAACAGTAGAGCTCCAATCCAGAGAGACCTTGAGAAACTTGAGGATGGGGCCAACAAACTCCACAGAGTTCAACAAGACGTGCAAAATTATGCACGTGGGTCAACAGCACGCCTGGAATCGGTCCAGGCTGGGAGCTGATGGGCTGCCGGGACAAAGAAGCCTCCAGCACACTCTCATCCTGAATAATGCAAACCTCATCCAGGGCTGCACTGTGAGGCACAGGACCAGCAGACTGCAAGGAATTACCATCCCCTCTGCTCAGTGCTGCAGAGGCCACGCCTTGTTGCCACATCCAGTTTTGGGTCCCCACGTTCAAGAGTGACACAGGAAAAGAAGAGATGAGCCAGCAGAGGCTACCAAGCTGGTTGGGGTCTGTGGTTAATGGGCTGTGGGGAAAGGTTGAGGGAGACTGGCCAGTCTACTCCAGCCAAGAGTAGGCTCAGGGGTGACTTAATTGTGGCCTTCACCTGCCTGAAGGACAGGCAGGAAAATGGAGATGCTCTTTGCAGTGGTGACGGATGATGTCACAATGGCTCAGGCTGGACCCTAGACAAGCCCAGTCCCTGGGAGTGAGGTGGGGTCCAGAGCAGGCTCCTCAGTGGGACCTCCCTCCAGAGATTTCCAAGAATTGCCTGGACCGCAGCATGGCCTGGTCCGGCATGAGCAGTAGACCTGCTCCAAGCAGTCATTTTGACTAGAGATTTCCCAGAGAGGACTCTCACCAACAGCTCTTCAGCCATTCAGTTAAAGTCTAAATTTCTGAGCTTTTTTTTTTTGCAAAAAGTCACCATATATTCCAAAGTATTGGGAAGATAATTCTGATTATTTAATTCACTGTCCAACCTGACCCCTCCAAACCCCCACCTTACCCCAAGAGCTGCTGTTTGCAGGAGAGTGCTAGACACTCTAGGAAGACGCATTCATCTCAAATTAGAGGCAAATAAGAGGGATACAATTCTTCCCAAGCTAAGCTACTCCCCTGATTTACTGTGCCAGAAATGTGAATTTTACTTCTAGACTTTTGTTAGCGCCTCATCCTGCCACAGAAATATGGCATCATTTCATTCTGTGAATAAAGTTCTCTTCCAGTATTAGCCCAGGGAGATAATCAGAACACCTATCAGCTTCCTAATCTCATTATAAAACTTTCTTCAAGGATCAACAATTTATTTTGTCACAAACCACATGCCCGTAGATACACCAGACTTCACCACCTGCTCACATTTTGAGGTAATTTAACTAAGAAAAAAACCCTTAGAGCACAGGGGAGATTAAATTCAAGTTATTACTTACAAAACCTTGGTTTGCTCTTTTCCTGGACTTCCACAGAACCAAGGAATTTCTTGGCTGAAATACCACGCCCCTTCCTAACGGTTACGACGCTGACTACCTGGCAATCGGGTACCA
>NW_010417105.1:102740-105201 GCF_000710305.1 Buceros rhinoceros silvestris | reverse complement strand
ACTCTTTCCTCTTTCACTCCTTCAGCTTCCCTTCACTGTGTCTTGGTTCGCATGGTCAAGAGCCCAGGATCAGAAAGATGTGGATCATCTCCACCACGTAAGCATCAAAAATAAAACACTGTCAGAAAAAAGGAACGACTTCAACACCCTCCGTGGGGGATTAAGAGCAGAATCACCCACCCCACGGAAGGTCCCCAAGGGATTGCCTACGCCAAGCCCAAAAGCTTTCTGAAATCCCTTTCTGAGTACCTTGCAGCTTCTCCTTGCCGTAATGTTTTGACCTCTGGGAATAAATACTGCAAATTAGTGTTCTAACTCTGCATCTTTCTACAAATTAATTCTGTTGAGACAAGAGATGATATTCCAGCCATAACCCACCTCTCCCACTCTTTCTTCCACAATAAATCACTGACAGGATCTCCTGATAGGCTTTTAAAGAGGAGAGATCAAATTATATGTTTGCAAGTAATCATTTAAAAATAATAATATCTTAGGAAAATCTCCAGCATTGTTACAGAACAATGGGTTTAATTATTGAGAAATGAGCTATTTGCAAGCAATTTCACTCATTGCTTCTGCTAATCCTGGGAAAGTGAAGGATAAGGATATTGGAAAAAGCTCTTTGAGGGTAATTTATGTGAAAAAGTGAATTAGAAGAGGTTCTTTCTTGAGAACTACGCACATTCAGGAAATGGTGTCACTGAGGTTCACGGCCGAGCCCCATTTACCTCCACCCAGGCTGAAGGGTTGGGCTAACAGTCTCAGGAGGAGAGAGCCCAGTCTTGCCAGTTCGAGATCCAGGCTGCTTCACAGGGAAAATTCTTCACCTTTTTCTGCACACAGGAGAAAATTAGAGCAGCATGTGCACACAAGCACGGGTCAGTCCAGGGTGCTGCTAAGTTTAAAATGTTTACCCTTAGAAGAGAATCTAAGCAAGTCGTTTTTTCTCCCTCATGTTCCGAAAATTGGGTGCAAATCATGACCCACCTCCAGAGAAGGGCATTAATGAAAGACAACAGAAGATTCCCCCTGCAGCAGCTCCTGCTTTGTACTGTTACTTCTGCTGACCCTCTCTCGTGTATATTTATGCTTCATTTTATTCTTCAAGCTTAATCATACCTCCAAAATAAACTGCAGTCAGGCCTTTTCGCACCAGCGAACTCAGGTTTGCCCAAGTTCCTCCCTCCCTGCTCCTCCTGCAGTATTTGGCACACAACCTTTGCGAGTGCTCCCAGCTTTGCACGAGAGACTTTCCAAATCAAGGTCCACTGTTCCCCGATTCCCAAAGTCCTCCCCTGAAAGCCCTTGCAGTCTCCCTATCAAAAGCAGTAACATAAGGACGAAAGGACACCTTCTATCCATCGCCTCCTTTATTTTCTGCCTGGTACCACATCCACCTTTCATATTACCTGCACCACGTTATGAATTCACCACGCCAATGCTTGGGAGACTCGCATCAGGCTCTGGGACGGGGGCAGTGCACCTCAATTTATCAGCCTTGAACTGCTCTGGAGCTGCCTTTGGATCATCTCCACCACAGCAGGACACTAGATCACATCAAACCCGGTCACAGCTTCACTGCCTTTACACAGCCTGCTTGGCACTGGGTGCAATGACTTTGAATTCCTGCTCCACCAAACCCACAGACGACACACCCCTGCCTGAGCATTCTCTTTCACAGGCACCCCCTTGCCGTGGGGAAGGAGCCTGCGTGCCCTTGTGAGGTTGAGAGCTGTGCTGGTGGTGGCGTGTGCCTCCGGTGGGGTCTCCCAGGCCAGACAGGTCTCAGCTGAAGGGTCAGACACAGTGTGTCCACGGGCAGGATGGGCTCACTAGCCTTCGGGCAGCCATCCTAGGAGAAGGACAACTCTGACTCCAAACCCGGGCAGATGGAGCTCGTTTAGCCCTGTAAGGCTCCATCTAAGAGAAGGACACTCTAACCAAACCTACGACCCGAGGACTTCGCTGTCACCGTCCAAGCTCGCCAGGCCCTGGCAGATGAACCTCAGGTGTAAAGGGTGGAGGCAGTTCCGCGAACGCTGCACCTCCCCTAAAAAATCCACTGCGCAGCCCCGAAGGGTGCACTCGTCGCTTGCAGTGAGCGTGGGAAAAGCCCTTCCCAGATCTTTGTTCGCGAAGCCAAGCCGTGATGATGAGTGAGCCTGAGCATTGCTGTGTGGGGACCTGAGGAAAGGGGCCGCTGCTGTGAGGACCCTCTTGCTGCAGTGCACCGTGGCTCAGCCCGCACAGGGCACCATGCTCAGACGTCATCTTCCACAAGTACAGTCAGCTTTCTGATCATAATCCTCACCTAAGTGTCCTCTAGTTGGCCTTGCTGCCATAAATTGGGATAGTAATGTGCTGTAATCACATCATTCCTGTCAGTAAAAGTAAACAAGAATGGCTGAGTGATCTCCAAACAACACACTAATGGCCAAGGAAGAAGAAGGGAAAGAAAATT
>NW_010417105.1:97573-102546 GCF_000710305.1 Buceros rhinoceros silvestris | reverse complement strand
GCTGTTCATATTTATTGTAGGTTTTTTCCTCATTTTTAGGTTTATTTACCCAAAGCTAATGAATAACACTGCGAACATATGCTATAAACACCATTAAGATGAAATTTGGAGAAAAGAAAATTACTTTGGTGTGAGGGCTGAGAGGATATAGAACTAGTAAATGCCCAGTACAGATATTGAAGGCTTCTTAGGAGAGGTCTCTTGAGATTTCTTGGTCAAATGAAATGAGGCATTCTGTAGGAATTATCTCTTTTCAACCTTATATTCGTTTTTCTAACAGTTCAGTGCAGCTGCTGTTCAGGTAAAAGAGGCTGCCGTGGGCTTTTTCTGCATTTAGGCCTTCGTATCTCGTTTTTACTGATTACGGCAGCAGTTAAATGCAGCGAGGTAAGCAGGACCGGCAGACAATACCTTGTACACCAATATTTGGGGGGGTTCTGACCATCTTCCAATAAACTCTTGCAAGCAAATATTCTCATGTGAAAGAAACATTTGGGAAGAATTTAGTGCGACACCAGCATAAAACTCACTTGAAACTTGGTTTTGCAGAGGAGCTGTGAATGACTCATTGTCAGAATGAAAGACATCAAGAAGACTTTTCCAAAGCACATCTGTCTAATATTATTCCATTTTTCATTAGTGACCTGGATGCTGCCCTGCAGAGGAAGCTTACTAAACTGGCTGGTAAAAAGGCCAGGAGTAGCTGCACACGTGCTGGAGAACAGGATTAGAGCCCAGAATAAGTCTGAAAAGGATTATTTTTTTATTAAAATGACACTGTCCAATGGGATAAGTGAAAGATTCTCTCCTATGCTGGCAGAGCATTAGGGAACACTCACTCCTCAGCAAATGCTGAATAATGGCAGTACAAGTTGGATCTGCTGCCATTTCAGCAAACATCTGTTGACTTCCAGCAGACCTTGAGAACCTGGTAGCAGTAGAGAAAAAAGGACATGCAAGAACCAGACAGGGAAAGCTGATGGGCTTGAGACAGTTCCTAAGCCTGCCAGCTCTTGAGGCAGTCAGTGGAAACGTTCAAACCCAGGACCAGGCATTTGAACGAATACAAAAGACCATTGAGACACGGGGACTCAGCATGCCAAGAAACAGCCGGAGCTGCAGAGCCACGCACGTTAGCTTCGGGTTCAGAGGTGGAGCTGCCATAAACCCCTGGAAGGCAGCACAAGGCAGCAGCCAGGCAACTGCAGCTCACATCAGAGACACAAGGATTAGGACGTGTGGATGGAGTGCTTGCCCGGGAAAGTCAATCATCCTGGCAGGCACACAAACAGGCACAGCTTCTGCAGGACATCTGAGAGCCCCTGGGACAGGGATCAGTCTTATGCACAGGTAACATTTTGATAAAAGACCAGAAGGGAGCCTCCAGACACAACTCCTTTGCCTCTCTTCAGAGGTGCTGCACGTTTAAATACACAAAGACCTTTCCTGATCAAACCAGAGGCATTTATTGGATTTAGGCAGTGAGGTCCAAGTTACTCGCAGAATGATTTTTAGAAAACGTTATTTCCCACTTCTCCTGGTGGGCATAAGCAGTGAAATCTCTAAGGCTCTGAAAGAACAGGCTACGCTTGCCTGTTGAATTCAGAGTGTATTTTGGTATGATCTCAACTATTGATTACTTTCCTCGGTCTAATATTGCTGCTCATGATTCTGGAATCACATCAGTCACAGAACAACAAGCACCTTTTAAACAAAGCTGTGTCTCCTGTCATTTTAAACAGAGTGCAGGAGCTGAAAGAGAAGCCCCCAAAAGCCAGGACGTGGTTCAGGTTTTCTTGGGGTTCCAGATGACAGAGAGTAGCAAAAGTTAAATGTGTTTGACAGCTACGGAGGAGTTAACGGAGGAATATTTTTCTTGGAGTAACTCGTGGTTTCCTCAAGAGTAAAGGAGATGCCAGGCTGGTTTTGCTTACTGTCAGCACAAGCCAACAGCCAGTCACTTAAGCAAGTGTGATTTTTGCCTGCTACTGGTAAGAGAGACAGATAAAGCAACTCACTCCAGGGAAACCATCTGGCAAGACCAAACCAACAGCACTGAGGTGCAGCCCGCGTGAAGGCCAGCTGCTGACCTTCGGAAAGTCGGGTGCAGCAGCATGTAGCACACAGCCCCTCCAACTTGCTGGGGCTGCTGAGATAACAGGACTCGAGGTTTTCCCTTCCCAGGTCACTCTGTTCCGCCACCCAGCTGCGTATTTGCTTTGTGAGCTTTCTCCTTCCCCCACACCCCATCGATAATAACCGTGTTTCCAACCTGTCTCCCACTGCCTGGGGTACATGCACTTGCCTGGCCTTGGTGACCCAGTGGTTTTAATTGTTCCCTGGACAGCTCAGCTGATGTTGCTTCCCAGGATTTTCTCTGTCAAGCTGTGGCTGTGCTTATTGTAGCTAAAGTCCAATGGATAGACCAAGTGACTGTGAAACCTTCTGTGTTTACAGAGATGCCAGAGTTTTCAGAGAACCCAATTCCAAACAGCTCTGCAGTCTCGTTTCCTTTATGTCCAGCTATGATGACTGTAGCACCAGCTGCTTCTGTTTCAAACTTTATTTCTGCCATCGTTTCCTTGGTTTTTTTCCTCAAGCAATACCATAAAAAGCTCTAGTTTCATTTTCTCCTTTTCATCCTATCATTAGCTCTGTAAACAGACTCCTTGCTTCCTACTCGAGTAAACTCCTTGTCTAGCAACCTCAGCTGTCTGGCACCAGCATTTTGTTTTCTCTGGTTGTCACTGCTTTGTTCATTAAGGACACTCTGCTCTTTGCTGTGATCCTACATCACTTTCTTCTTTGCTAGCAGGGTCCTAAACTTAATGATTAGGGTGTTTTCTCCAAAGGCTGAACAGCAGACTCATGAAAAGCATCCACCTCAAGAGGTGCTTGTACCTGGAGAGGCATTCAGGAGAGCGTAGCTGGCTCTTCAGGCAACACTGAATGGCCAAATAATTTTTTTTTCCCCACTCTCAGTGATGGCCAACTCAGTTTTCTCCAAGAGCCACCATCCCAGCTTGCACCCCTTACACTGCTCTACTTTAAAAACTCTTGTGCTTTTCTTGTACATTCAGTATTTTGAGCCTCCTGCTATCTAGGCTCAAGGGACACCGCCAGCTTATCTTAAAGGCAAAGAGCATGTGTAACTCCAAGAGGGTGGGAAGCACCCACAGCAGGTCATTCTGGTCTGCAGCTCTTCAGATTAGTTTTCAGGGACCCCAGGTATGACCAAACACCTCCCCTCTGATCTGTGAGCCCAGTCTTCTTCTGCTCATGTCACTCACTTCTGAAAGTTGGTGTAATCTACCATAGGAGGCTTCCCATCAGAGAGATGCAGTTGAGCGATACCATGGAGAAGTCCTTCTCCGCAGAACCCATAGCCACTTGTGATTGATGGGCAGAAGGGCCCAGAGGGCCTTTGCTTTTCATAAGTAAAGCCTCAACAGCAACTGGTGCTCCTGTTTTTCGCACCAGTCCTCCCAGCCCTTGAACATCAAAGACTCTCTAGGGAGGATTTTTGTGCTGTCTGATGCTAGAGGTCTCCTTTTCATCAGCCTCCTCCCCAGCCAAATTCCCAGCACCTTAAACCTTCTGCTGTCATGAAAGGAAGATGAACATCTGCTAGGTCATTATCAAGGCTTGTTAATGCTCCTCCAGGAACAAGAACAGCCAGACTTTCCATGCCACTTTAAACACCTTTGGAGACTGGTTTTAAAATCCACACCAGAACCTAGTTATCATACCAGCCTCTGATACAGGAAAACTCACTGCAATTCTTCGGTAAGAAGTCACACCCCTCCAGGTCATGTCTCACTTCTGGGCACCTCAGAAAGGCTCTTCCACTCCTCAGTAGTACCTGCAATGGGCTGGGCATCATTCACAGCTGCCTTTGCCTAAGCACAACCAGCATTTAGAGTGAAGTTTGACTACACCAGAAGTTATGTTAAACCCTTTATCACGCACTAAATAAGTGGAACTTGCCACATAATGTGGCTGCTGTCCTATTTCATCTTCCTGCCCTTGCACAAAGCACCAAATTAATGGTTTACAGCCTGCTAAGTGGGAGGTGTCCTGTTTATTCCTTCATGGCCCTTACACCTTCAAACACTTGGATGCCATGCAGGCTCTGAGCAACTCATTAGCATGGACTCAGCAGAGAAACACCACTCTGGAAATCACAACCCAGATTAGTATCACAGCAGCTGCTGAAACACCCTTGACATCCCATTTTCCAAAGGCAGGTTAGACATCAGGCCTTTATGCTCCCAAGGTAAGCACAGTCTAACACACCAGTGTCGTTCAAGTAGATACAAGTTCATCTTTTTGAGATTCCTAGCAGCATTCCCATAAAAAAGTCTCGCAGCCTCTAGAAAGGCCAAAAGCCCACCTCACCTACTAACTTGCCACATACTCTATTCTCCAGCCAACTTTCCACCACAAACACTTCTGCACAGGACTGTTCCTCCAAGCCCACTGCAAGGCATCTCCTCCCTTCTGCCAAGAACTGCACTAGTTTCCCAGAGCAGCCTTACAGAAGAGACCTCAGATCCCATCTTTCTCCACTAGCAGGAGAAAGGGTGCTGTCATCCCCAGCACTGCCCCCACACCCCTCAACCTTACAGCGGCTGGCCAGACAGCTGCTCTGTGTTTTCCACATTGGTAAGCCTCTGTCCATGGGGTCCAAGTAAGACACTCCTCAGCAGGGGCTGAGCTCCTCCTCCTTACACTAGTCCCTGCCCTCTCCAAGACCAGTATGCATTGGCTTTACCAGTTATCACTGCCAGCGCCAAATCTGATCTTCTGCCTTCTCCCATCCACTCCCTTGCAACAGTCCTCACTTCCATACCCACCCAATCATCAATTTTTCAGCAGCGGCTGTGCCTGTGTTGGAGGCTTTCCCTTAGCAGTGCTGTCCAAGTGTTGAAGTGAGCCATCCAATGTGTTCTCAAGGTTCCTTCCTTTTCCCT
>NW_010417105.1:97076-97471 GCF_000710305.1 Buceros rhinoceros silvestris | reverse complement strand
TCCCTACACCAGGAGATGCTCCCTTTCCACCTCCTTACCTTGTTTTGTTGCAGCATCTTCCCAGCCCAGCAGGGAAAGTACTTGTATGATCAAATAGAATCTTTCTGAGTGCCTATAAGCCCGCCAGCCACACTGTTTTCCTCCACAGCATCAGCCCTTCAAGCTTCCATAACGGGGAGACAGTCTCCCTTTAACCAGTATGCAGGTAAGAAGAAACCCTAGTTTCTCTCCTACCACTGCAAGCACTCTCCAAAGAATTTCAGCCTCATTTTTTCATTTAAAGGTCCTTCCTCACCCCACCCCTTCCTCCAGGCTACAAGCCTAAGAGAAGGAGACCCTACTAACCCATTGCTACCTCCTCCCACCCAAGGTTTACCCATTCCTCCAGGCCTAGG
>NW_010417105.1:94445-96956 GCF_000710305.1 Buceros rhinoceros silvestris | reverse complement strand
GGAAAGAGACATATCCCCACCAACACCACCCAGAAGCACCTAGACCATCATAACACACACCCCCCAAAAAGAAAAACCAGGCTCCTGTGGTGCCATCAGCTTTTATAGGGCTCAATCGGCTGCTCATCAGTATGGCCTGGGCACTATAAGCCTCTTCTCTCAACCCCCAGCTTTCCTCACTCTTCCTCACAGGCCCCTGTTATGGTTCACAATGGGGAGGTTGCTGTCACCTGCAGGTGGTTTCCTCCACTGCCCCAAACCCACCAGGAGTGGGGAAGCCTCAGTGAAGCTCCCTAGCTTGCAAAAACAAGTGGGAGTTGGTGGCTGTTCTCCTCTTCTCTGAATACGTGCTACTGGAATTTTAAGCAGATTATGTAAGTGGCTCTCATTTAATGCATCTGAACTCTCCTCTTTTAATCACATCACATATGAGATCAAAGCTGCTGACTGGGAAATGAGTAGGGCGCAGCCTGGGCTCTCCCCTGTGCAAGCTGGCCTGCAGTGGGTGAGGAGGGGACAGCTTGTGGGAGAACGTGCCAGGGTGTGATGCTTTGGGGGTTTTCTAATACTCAACAACATGGGAAACACAAGTGCTACTGTCACGTTCCCTGTATTCCTTGTGGCCTTTCCTTTGGGTCTCTGCATCCCAGAGGTGCAGGAGGATACCCCTGTGCTATGCATGTGGGGGCAAAGCAGCTTGGCTGGGGAGCTGCTCTTCAAAGAGCAGCTCGCGCTGAGATTTATATAGTTTACCTTTTTCATTTCTTCTCCTGAAGTCTGACATTTAAAAATGTGTAATTTTGTTTATCCCTGGCAAGCTGTGAATGGCTCCCCGGGCTGCCCGTGCCTCCTGCACTGCTGTATAAATTACACTGACAACCCCTTATTACAAAGGGAAAAATAAGTTAATGGAAAAGCAAAGCAGAAAGAGATGCATAAAAATCCCAAAGCGCCCAAGTCAGCAGAATTACCCCCACGTGACAGTCATTGCCAGTATTTAATTAAACAGAGATCGATTGGGTGGGCGAGTGTGAGTTGGTGTGTGTGCACGTGCAGGGGAGGAATTGGTGCCTTTCTGCTGTATTTATGTTTTTTGATAGCAAAGGGTTATTGATGTTACACCAAAGGCTGCCCTGGCAGGGTGATGAGCAGCGTGGCTTGGAGAGGGAGGGGAACACGCAGCCTGCCTCAGGCACGTTCCCCATTTATCCAAGAGCCTCTCCTGGCTGGTGCAGAGCTGAAATGCTTGGCTGCCCCTCGGGAGGAGAGCTTGGGTGCTGCCAAATTGCCAGGACCATCAAGGCTGTGTTTCCTGCGTGCAGGCAGGGCTCTGGAACTGCAGCACAGGCAAGGCTTGAAATCCGCCTGCCCCAAGGCGTGAGCAACAAATCTGTGCAGCGGCACTGAGAAATAGAAATCACTCTGCCTCCCGGAGCAACCCATCACGCTTTTGGGAAATGACACATTCGGACGGAGGCTCGGGGAGACGCATGAGGAGCCGTGAGGGTCAGCCACCCCGCATCACTCCTGCGGGAGGGTGAACTGCGCGTTAGGAGAAAAACACCGAGCCACACAAGCTGAAGTGTGGGACCTGCAGGCCAGGACTCGAGGAGCTCCACAGAGCTCGGCCATGCTGAGGATGCTGTGAACAAATGGATCTGCAGCAGCAGAGCAACCCATCACTGCCGAGAGCTCCACGGCGTGTTCAAACTGACTGGCAGCAGCCCCATTGCAGGGGAGCTCTGAAGGCACCCTAAACCCTGCAGGATGCTGTCGGGGGAGGGAGAGTTGGAGATAGGGGAAAGCTGATTGGCTCTGAGCTTCCTAATTCAGATTATAAGGAAATGCTGGGATCTCAAAAGCTGCAGGCTGTGGGACTGGAAATTTCCTGTAGCTCATGGACAATTTGGGTCTTTCCTGAAGACCAGGAACCTCTGACAAGGCTTTGCATCCCAGTGTTGCCCTGCTTAGTCACACGAGACATAACCTCTGGGACAACGTGCCAGCCACCCGTCGATACCTGAGCAGGCTGCTGGTGGAAATCAGAAACAGAGGTTGGCAAAGTGGCGTGTTTCAAGCAAAATGCCCGGGCAGGGGTGGAAATGCTTGGTTGGAAGTGCTCACCTTTGCCAACAGGAAATGTTTCCTCCTGGGGCTCTGGAACTGCCGCAGCTGAGCCCTGACCTCCCTCCTCTCACCCTGACCACCCCCCTATCCCTCGCACGGGCAGCGGTCCTTGGCCTTTGGGGTTTGGCCAAAATGTTGTGTGAGGCATTAAGTGAAGATAAGCAGACCTTAGCGTGGGCTCCACAGCCAGATCCAAATCCACAGCCAGACACATTCAAACTCAACCGTCTTGGGAGCAGAGCAAAGAAGTTAGCAGCTGCTGGAAATTGTGCTCAGCTCCTTTCATTTCCACACATTTTTCTTGCCTAATTGGAGCGAGCCGAGCGGTCGGGTAGGAGCGGCGAGCGGCTGGGGGGCCTGACCTGAGCTCTCTGTGTCTCCACA
>NW_010417105.1:80624-94391 GCF_000710305.1 Buceros rhinoceros silvestris | reverse complement strand
GTGGGGTGGGGGGGGAGCGGCGAGCGGCTGGGGAGCTGGACATGAGCTCTCTGTGACTCATTCCTGCGGAAGGGAGGAAGGGAGGGATTGCTTGCTCCCTGGGGTACCAGCGGCACCAGTCTGCTCTTACTGGGTCTAGTGTCAGGAGAAGAAACCCCTGATCTTGCACCCACATGTGACTTTCGGACCATGTGGCATTCAAAGCAAGTGTTGGTCTTTCTCCTTCCCAGCCCCTTCTCTGGCCACAAGCTCTTGGTGTCTATAGAGCTGCTGCTGCTGCTGCTCTGATTTTCCTGTACCTCCCCCTCTGCAGCAGCATCCAGGTTTGACTCCTGTAAATGCTAACCAAGAATTCAATGTAAAGGAAATAAAAACCCCAAACAAAACAAGAGAAATATTTTCTGTTCTTGTTCAGTTTTGAGATCAGTCTCGTGGCCCTGACATCTTCCAGATAATGACTGAGAATCCCTTCTCCCTGCTGTCTGGACACCAATCAATACCCCACAAGCAATTTCCAGTGCTCGGCTCGCTTGTTAAAGACCTAACATTCCCTTTCCTCGAGAAGTGGGTGGCACGGTGAGTCACAGAAAGCTCAGCAGGATGCTGCTTCTACCTGATGCAATGCTGAAGCCAGGCTCAAAATCAGAAACCATCCAGAAAAGCCATTTTCTCAGCCTAGGACTGAATCTCAGTGCTCAACTGGAGAAGCCTGAGGAGTCTTGCTGGGCAGCAAGTCTCAGAGGTCCTGATGGTGCCACCCTTCCTGGCCCAGCAGCAGGGACAGGATCACAAGTGATGGGGAGCCCATCTGGTATCTGGGGTTTTCAAAACATGCCTTGACCCGTGTCCATCTCAAGTGACCGCCCCTGCCCCTTTCAGCAGAGCAATGCTGCACGTAGCCATTTGTTCCACGTGCAGGCACGTCGCTGATGTGTGCAAGACTTAGCAGGGCTCCAGCAGCATCTGTCCATCAACCTGGCAGCCCTGCACGAATCCTGGTCCCCTTCCACACCCCCACAGTGGATAAAGAGCTGCAATAAGGCCCTTTGCAGGAGGAGGCACCAAGCTGCTGCAGGAGCTGAGCTCTCCTATCAAGGATGCTCTGTTCACCAGCTGCTGCGGGGGCTTCTCCAGGACCCAGGGACTGGCCCTGGCAGGCGGTGCAGCAGCTAGGACATGGCTGTGGTGGGGAGTTGTAAAACACTTCTCTCCCTGCTGTAATCAGGCTAACCTTCTCCACAGCAAGCAAGCTCCCAGGGGAGCTCCCCAGACTGACAAAATGCCTTTCTTTTAAAGTTGCCTTCCTTAATTACTCTGGGACATGTTTAAAAATATGATGTGCCATGAGCCTTTGAAGTTCAGACAGACTTCAGCAGGTGCAGTAATCCCCTTATTCTAATCCTGATGACCAAGATATGTTGGCTGCCCTTTCTCATGGTCTAGCGGGACTCAGGCAGTTTAAAAGCCGGAGTCTTTGCTTTCCTCGGATGAGACTTTTAGAACCGCGCTGGCCCTGGGTGGACCTAATACCTTGCTAATGTGTTTATTATAAGCTGTGGCTTATTGATATCCTCCTAAAAACCTCGGGTGAGCGCCCAGGAGGACAGTGGTTGTGCAGTTTGTTCTGCCGGCTGTGCTCGTACCGGGCTGAGTTTGCTGAAGGAGGAGAAAGGCTTGTTCACCCCTGCCAGCGGCCGGACCCGCGGAGCTGGGGGCAGGCTGGAAGCGGCAGGTCGGAGCATGCAGAGGCGCGTCGACCCTCTTGCTCGGTGAGCGCTCACGGAGAACACTGCAAAAGCTGGGTGTTGCTGCCATCCTTCAGTCAGAGTGAGCAGGGAAAGAATTCATCTCTCTTATGCAACCAAGAGGAGCTGTTGCCCAAAGCACAGGCTGCGCGAAGGACTAATTATGAGCTGAGCTCTGCGCCTGAAAGAGCTAAACGGATGTTGCTTTGTTCGAGAGCTCTGTGGGCCTGCCTGTCTGAGGGTGGGGAGGCACCACAGAAACAATCAGAAGCAATCATCAGAAAGCCAAGGGTGGCCAAAGCTGCACTTTGCAGCCTTATGTTCAGAGACAGCGAGGACTGAGATTTTGGCTTGGGAAGTCTGGTGGCATCAGTATCTCTTGCTGCACCAGTTCTCACCTCAAGGAAAGTGTCATTTACAGCACTGGATTTGCATATAAAATGAATTCCACCAGAAATACCTGGCTCCCTTGCAAGTTCCCTCCATACTGGAAATAGCTGCCAGAAGTCGAGTCTGAATATTAGCTAACGACTTCAATCAAATTACATAACTACATGATGTTGAATAAGCTGAGAAATAGTCAGTTGTGGAGTAGCAAATGATGTATTTACCGCCATAGAGGTGCTTGAGCTTTCAAAGCTTACAGAATGTCTCCTCTTTTTTTCCAAATTAAATTTCCTTGAAATCAATGTATTCCCATGGAAATTCTTTATTACGACAAAATGCCATTTAAATGCCATTTTCTGGTGGAAATGCTCTGTTGGTGTGTTATTGACACAGTTCAATTACCGCACTCGCAGCAGCAACGTGCCAGACAAACAGCACCCAGGGCACTTTCCTCTCTTCTACAGACGGTCTTTTGTGTTCCCATAGATCCAGGGGCTGGACTCCAGGCCAGGCTCGGAGGAGTCATCTGGCATGTCATGACACATCCTGGATGTAGAAGTCCCTCTCTGGGGAAGCTCTCCAGACACCTGTACCCTCTTGGGTTCATCACATGACAAGGTCAGGTCCTCTTCCAGGACCAGCACTAGCTAAGTTGGACCCCATGAGAGATAGGAGAGCTCAACCCAGCCATCGTGTGTGCTGAGCCCTGCTTAAGGAGAGGTACCCAGACCTGTTGAGTTCCTTCTCCAGGCATGGGAGTCATTCATTTGACTCCCATCTCATGCTCCTCCGGCAGTGGATTTGCATCTTCTGCCTTTGCATTTCAGCGTGTGATTTCTCATGCTCTGGGGATCCCACATGCCCAGTGAGGTTGTCACCAGACTGGTTTATACCCAGCCTGTCTGGTTCTGTCCCATATTGCCCTGGACGTGTTGGAATCACAGCCCTTGCATGTGGCTGGGCTGCTCAATGCTCAGCAGCTTCAAGCTTAAGGCAGCTGCTCCTTGTATTCTTTAATCTATAAACTTGGATGAACATCATACCTCTTTGAGAGGGATGACACAGCTCCCACCATTTGAAGCCACGCTGTAGCCATGCGGGCAGAAAACATCTCCAGTACGGTCACTGTCTCCTTAGTATGTAAAATGTTGCATTCATGGCTGGGAAGAGGAGGTGCAGTGGGTGCAAGCAGAAGCTGCCTGTTCCTCACCTCGAGTGTGTGTTCTGTGGGAATGAGGCAGCATCTTTCCTCTCATGGCTGCGAAGCCATTTCTCGCCTCCTCCTGCTCCATGCTCCAGCTCAGACAGTGAGATGCTTTGTCGCCACCC
Organism: Buceros rhinoceros silvestris; assembly: GCF_000710305.1. Taxonomy (NCBI): domain Eukaryota; kingdom Metazoa; phylum Chordata; class Aves; order Bucerotiformes; family Bucerotidae; genus Buceros; species Buceros rhinoceros. The sequence goes on along the minus strand of NW_010417105.1, from coordinate 90,930 downwards.
CAGGACGATTTGAGTCTCAGCTCTGCCTATCGCTGTGGGGATCCTGCTGTCTGCTCAAAGTCAGGAGTGTTGGAGCTGCACGATGGGACCAAGTGCATCCGCCTGGAAGATGGGACAGATGCACCTCAACAAATGTGCAGATAATGCAAAACCGAGAGGAGTGGTTGATAGACCTGATGAGTGTCATGCCCTTCAGAGGGACCTCCACAGGCTGGAGGAATGGACTGATGGGAACCTCGTGGAGCTCAGTACATGTTCACAGTGGTGCCCGTAACAGGACAAGCAGCAACAGGCACAAACTGAAATACAGGAAATTTCAATTAACGGAATGTCCGAGTGTAAGAGGACATTCCGTTATTGTGAGGGGGTTGAACACTTGGAGTTCACGGGTTGCCCCAAGAGGTTGTGATGTCTCCACCCTTGGAGATGTTCAAAACCCACCTGGATGTGGCCCTAGGCAACCTGCTGTGGGTGTCCCTGCTTGTGCAGGGGTTGGACTAGACAATCTCCAGAGATGCCTTGCAACAAGCTGTTCTGGAGTTTGGGGATTCTGGGATTGAGTGCTCTGTGACAACCCCTTGGGCAAAGCATGGCCTCAGCAAGGTGTCATCTGGGCTGCGCTCGCCTGCGGCTGTCCTTCTGCCTCCCCAGGCCCCTGGAGAGAGAAAAGCTTCTCCCAGCTACCCTGAACTTGAGCAAACGCTACCAGCCACCTCAGTCCCCCAAGTACTGAACTGGAGGGAATCTGGAGTGAGAACATGAATCCACTGCCCCTGCTGAGAGCAGGACCCCTGGGTGCAGCAGCAGGGGGGTGCTCAGGGGTGTCCCTTCTCCAGCTGTGCTCCTCGCTTTGGTCTGGAAGCATCCACGGAAGTGAAATAACATTATCATCTTCTTTCCACTCAGATCATTAAAGCGGAGTGCCCCGTTTCCTTCCTGGATTAAGCTGATGTACAGTTTGACAGCCTGGATAATCTCCTAAAATGCTCCTGAGAGGCTGTGTGACCCACCTTGTCCTCCCCCTGTCCTATCCCAGGAAGAGGGGCTGCAGTGTTTATCCCCTGCAGCATTTATTTTGGGAATGCAATGTGTGTTCTCCTCCAAACCGCTGCCAAGCTGCCCTTGCCCCTCGGGGTGCCAGGAGCCCTGCAAGGTGCCAGCCCTTCGCTGCAGCTGCCATTCCTCCCCACTGCAGAATCCTGCCCAGCCTCCTCTGCAAACACACGCCGCAGCCATCAAGACCTGAATCCAGCCCTGCAGCCACCCCTCCAGAACCAGGGCAGATGCAGAAGGGATTAATTCTATCCACTTCAATAATTTGCCTGAAATGGGCAAAACTTTATTTTTAATCTCCATTTGCTATACTTCACCCTGATTCTCTGCTGCAGCATCTCAGGGCAACGGCTGGCGCTGGACAACTAGGGTCTTGAAGTTTGTTCTCACAAATAAACTGAGTAACCCGTAGAGCTATGGCAAGTTAAAAGAAGCTTTGTAGCTATGCAGATGTACTCCGTTCCGTTTGGTGGGTTGTTTTTTTTTCGGGCTCGGCACTTCATTAATAACAGCCCACTGGTACGCAGAAAAATATCACACCTAGCAATCAGCAACACACAGCGAGGGTCCTCGGGATGCTGGTGGTTTTGCTGAAAGGAAAAGGAAGCAAAAAAGGCACACTGAGCCACGGAAACGCAGCCTTCCACTTACAGGCAGCCAAGCAAGTCACAGCAAACACTTTATTCGATTCATTTAGCCCTTTCTCGTCTTACGAAGTATTTGCAGTCTTCAGTTCGAGCCACAAGTGTTTGTCGATGAACCAGCTCTGTTAATCATTCGTGTCAAACTACTTCAGCCTATGTGTTCTTAGCCCACTGTTTGCTCTGCTGCCTCAGGAATTGGAAACGCAGCTTCGCAGGCTGCGGGTGACTTACAGTTCCCTTTGTATATTCGTGCGCAGGAAAATGGTCTGGAATCATTACTAGCAGGATCGAAATGAAAAGGAGTCAAAGGAAAAGATTATAGCAGATTACAGGATGAAATGACTGATTTTTATTTAACACATTAACCAATATACTTTTTCAAATATAGGCTCAAGCCTACTTAAGGCAAAGTTCAAGTTAATATTGATATTTGAGGGAAGAAGCACTTCTGTATTAATCACCTAACTATTAAATGTCTGTTATGAGACAGAGCTTATGGGCTACGTCTCCAGACACATTTTCAAATGGTTCGGGCTAACTTTGATCCTTCTTAATGACGGGGAGCAATTATATAATGACTTTGGAAACACTTTCAACGCGCAACCTGCACAGGGTTTTTTTCTGCAGTGCTCTCAGATAGTATCTCGATGCCATTTCTGGGGAACAAAATTACCATCCTCAGCTCGCCCTGAATTTTTGCTTTGCAGTCTCAGATTTGCAGCAGGTCAGAGTCTGAACGTGAAAGAGCTGAGTGTCCACAGTGCCAGGTGTTGCAGCGGTGCAAAACCCTGAGGGCTTCTCCTTCAGCCAGGGCTGCACAGAGGTGTCCATCGCAGGTGGAGAAGGAGCTGGGGAGCATTATCCTCCTGCAGGGCTTTTGCCAGGCAGTCCGGACCTTTGGCTTGTGCATCGCCATGGCATCTGCACCCTGGGGCGGTGGAGAGGGTGAGAAGAACCAGCGCTGTGCCGGCAGCGCGGGAGAGCTTGGTTCGCACCAAACCCACCACAGGCTGGGCAGGCAGTGGGGCCTGACAGCATGGCCGGGGTGGGAAGGTCGCGGTGCTGGGTGGAGGGAGGTGGATTTCCTTCCAGAGTCTAGGAGGGACCATGCACTTGTGGGTGTCAACAGCTGTGTTGGCATGTGGAAGGGTTGTGCTCGGAGCCGGGGCTGTACAAGTGCAGAACTGCCCGTGGGGGAGCCTGTGTGCGCACACGTGTGCGTGTGTTTTCGTGTGTGCACGGATCTGCGTGCGTCTGTGTTCGAGCATGTGTGTGTTGGTTGCAGGTGTGTATGGACACAGACTGGAGCATGCAGGGGCCCAGCTGGACGCGGAACTCCACGTGTGAGCACTCCCACACTTCTGCGTGCCCTGCGGGGTGCTTGGCTGTACCTCTGCACACAGGTGTGGGGAGACCCCAGGGTGTTCCTGTTGTGCCTGTGCTCCATCTAGCCAGAGGGTGCTCGAGCATGTGTGCTTGTGTTAGAAGAATACTAATAGATATTCTGTGCAGCGTCAGGGGGGAAAGGCTGCCAATACCACGAGCACAGCACAGGGCACTGTCAGAGAGAGGTGGTCTCATGCTTGGTTTTATCACATTTCATCATTTCTGTGTTTTATAGCTGAACACTGACCTCTGTCTGAGAGTGGGGCGGTGGGTTCCAGTGCCTGCAGGGATACAGAGAAGCCTCACGCCCACAGCCAAGGCATGAAAATGTCCATCCAAGTGTGCAAGAGCCAGTGCATTTTTGAGAAGCTGAAACATACAGAGAGCAGCAGCATCCCTCACCTGCCCTCCTCGGTTTAGCAGAGCTAACACATAAAGCTGCTGCTCACCTGTAGCTGAACCACACGTCCTGAGTCTTGGAGACCTCTGCAGTCCAAGGTGTTCATCCTGGCTATATGGCATCCCCACACTGGACCAACACACTGGGGCACATCAGCTCTCCCTGTCCTTGCGTTTCCAAAGGGATAAATCCAGTGGCAGGGGCTGGGGAAAAGAGATGTGGGGGAACCGGGGCTGCTGGGTGTATCCCAATGCGTGTTCCCTACCCACCTCACCAGACAGCTCCCTCCTTCTGCAAGCCCTTTTCTCCATCTGCATCTCTGCCACAATAGCTGCTCTGCAATGATCAGGTCTCCATCATACAAGGCATCCACCCAGCAGGGATCAGCATAAAGCCTCAGCACCACAAAACAAGTAGGGATGGGTTAAACCAACGTTTTACAGCTCTTGGCCCCGCCTGTCCTCAAGGTGGATGCTGAACAAAGGGAGGTTGTGCAGAAGGAGGTTTGGAACCCAGAAAATCAAACTGCCATGTGATCAGAGAGCACCCAGGAGGTGGAGTACGGCTACATGGGGTCCTTCTCTGCTAAGGGTGAGGGTGAACCACAGACAGTGGCTAAGGCATCGTTAGAGTGGACATACATGCAAGCAGCATCCTCTTCCTCTGACAAACTCTCTCCCGCCCAGCACACGGGGTCATGGGAAGCCTGTCACTGTACACGCAGGGGTGGTGGGTGGGTAGATGAGTGAGAAAGTGAAAAGCTTTGGGGGCAAAGCTTGTGTAAGCGAGAAGACAGCAGAGCTTCAGCTGACTGCTGCGCTTCATGTCTCCAGCTAGCAGCAAGTGTAGCAGTGAACAGAATAACATGCAGCTTTCACCTGATAAATTATGTAGCACGTTTGCGCGAATCATCTCTGAGGAAGAGGATAGAGAAGCCTTTGGTCTGGAGGCAGCTGCTGAATGCCGGGATTCCCAGCAAAAGGATCTCCCAACGGGACACACAAGTTCTGCACTTACACCCGTGCCTGTGTGTACTTCTGCTTTTACAGCTGTGGGGGTAAATCTTCCCAGTTAGAGAAACACATCTTGGTGAATGCTGCATGCAGAGCAGGTCCCCAGCTCCGGCTGGGCTTCCTGAGAGGGGGAAGAGGAGTGCGACTGGGTGAGGGATGTGACATCGGGGGCTGGAAAGGAGGGAGAACATACCAGAGTGGGAGAAACAACCGGCAAAGTCTCTAGCATGGCGCTGTGCCTGCAAGCCCCTGCGATGTCCTGGGGCCGAATCCTCAGGACCTTCAGGTCCCTCAAGCTCCAGTTGGTCCCTAAGGGTACCTCTGTGCAGCAAGAAGTGTCTGAAGTGAAACATCTGTGGAAAACCCCAGGCACCTGGAAAAGCATCTCACCATGATCGTTGTGACTCAGTGGGGACCCCCAAGTGGCACCATCCATCTCGCTCTCCTCCCCAGCGAAAGCACAGGGACAGCTGGTCTCAGAGCACCTCTGTGCACCAGATATGGATCCCAGCCAGCTCATCACTGACAGTTACATCACAGAAGTGACATAAAACAGGCTGGAAGAACCTTGGGAGGCCACACCATCTAATCTACCCCTTCTCCCAGACCTCAAGGTCCACGACTCCTGCTCAGCGAGAGCGGGAGAAGCTGGGCGTCTGGCAGCTCTTGGTGAGACATGAGGTAGAGTTAGATGCCCACAAAGCAAGAGAGAGTTCTGTAGAGCTGATCATATGAAGCCCTTCTGTGTCTGTTCTGTTGAGTCCTCCTAAATTTTCCCTCTTTGAAAACTGGAGTGTTTTGTTCTGCTCATTTTGTTACCTTAGTCTCAGGTTTCCTTGTCTCGCTGGGTGGCTCATTAGGGAACACATAACGAGCTTTCTCTGCCCACTGCTGATAGCGGCTGGTGCAAAACCTTTAACAGATATATTGTGTTTCCAAGTATTTCTTGCAGGTTTGGTTTAAATTGGTGTTAACGTAATAGGGGAGATGTTTTAAAGAATTAAAATACACATAACATCTCTTTGTTGAGCAGGGTTTGCCACCAGGGTGTCAGACAGCTCACTGACCCACCAGGGGTGGGGTGCAAATGGTACGTTAGTGACCAGATCCTGCTGAGAAACGTCGTGGAAAGCAATCTCCTGTCCTGAAAATCCATCGCGTGCGGCCAAACCCACTAAAGGTGCAAGAACTATAATCACAGGAGCCCAAACTCCATCCACACTGAGGCGCACGAACAAGCAACCTGGTTTGTGGGAATTCTGGGTGAGCCGAGAGGTCCCGGTGTTCCTGTGCAGCCTCTGCCACTGCTCAAGGCACAAAAGCTGCCCACTTCAGCTGGCCAAATTTGCAGCGTGAAGGAAAAACGATGGTTATTAGACATACTTTTTTACCTGAAATGCAGCCTTTTATTTAGATAATGAATAATCTTTATATTATGGGCACTTTCAGGCGTAGCTGTTTGCATAGTGACATTGACAGCAGAATCCCAGCATGAAAAATGTGAAATAGCTAAGTGAGGATGAGGTCCTCCACCTATCACACGTGTGCACCTCACAGTCCGATTAATTTAAAGCCAGCTCTAACCGGCCTGGGTCTGACTCAGCGATCCTTCTCAGGACTGTGTGATGGCACAACTGGGCTGCCCAGGTCGAGCTCCACACTCAAACTCCATACACAAGATAAATAGACTTGCAGAAAAAATAGGATACGGCATTTGTCAGAGGCATCCACTCGCTTCACCTGCAGTAGCAGCAAACCACGCTCTTGCCAGGTGCAAATTTGCAAGCCCGAGTTTCTGTGACCTCATAAAAAAAACCAGGAGGGGATGCTGGGGGCTTGGGAATGAATTTTCAGCAATTTTGTTTTACAGCTGCTCTGGTTTTATACCTTGGTCGCTTCTCCTTGGTGGGAAGGACACGGGAATGCAAAGTTCACAAACCCACCCACTGCCTTTGGAGAGGCAGGGGGATTATCAGCCACTTGAATTCATAATCATGTCACTCTCTCTGCGAAGTTCAGAACCACACAAAGTGAAGAGCAACACCCAGCCGGTGCAGCAGGTAACCCACACTCAGACGGGCGCTGGAGAGGGGTCCAGGCACTTTTGCCAGTGGAGCTTCCACGCCGAGGGCTGTCCAGGCTGACCCATGCCCACATCCCAAACAGCCGGTTGCAGTGTTGGCAGAGCTTCAAGCCCATCATTGCAATGCAGGGAGCATGGAGAGACCACGTGCAAACCAAGATGCTTCCTATGGTGACCAGGAAGTGGGTGCACAAGTGTCGTTAACTGTCTGAAAGCATCACGTGGACAGGTCAAGAGTAGACACAGACACTCTAGGAAGGCCATAAAAAGGACAGAGGTTGTATGATGGTGTCCCAGCACATCATCACTCCTCCAGGCTCCCACCACGCTGTCAGTGAAGCATCTGTCCATGAAGTCCAAGAGAGTGGAGTGGCAGCAGCCCTGTCTCCTGTAACATAAAGACAGTTTGGACTTCTTTAAGAGAGGCGGAACCAAACCAGTGAGTAATCCTCACGCTATCAGCCTCTGCCAATCAGCCTCAATAGTGCACGGGAACCAATATATGTCGCCTAAACAACAAAAACTTCTCTGCTCCTCATGCTGCTAGAAGATGTTCAGGCTTGGACACCTTAAGGCGTGCAATGTTGTTGGTTGCATTAATTCATCTTTATAAGATGTTGCATCCTGAGGCAGCCTTCGAGCATTAGTGCAGCCCCTTGGGAGGGTCCAGGGAGGGTTGTACATCAGTGAAAGAAAAATTGCAGCAGACATCATAGAGTGCAAGAAGTCCCTGAGCTGCAGGTAAATCAGCCAGCCTGGCCGGTGACACCCTCACTCGTGGCCTGACCCGGGATCAGCTCACCAGCCGCCGAATTGAAGCTGACACCTGTCACCTCTGATGTCCAGTGAGACAGCGCAGAGCCCCGAGCGTGACGCTGACGTTGGCTCCTGGCTTGGCCTTGGAGCTTGCTCTGCCCAAGCGTCGCCGCAGACAGAGCCAGTACCTGACGTGACCTGAACTGGGACGTGACAGAGGGTAAAACCTCCCCCAGCACCAGGATTCTGAAGCCGCAACTGATTGCTCAGAGGGTGATTTGGATTTCCAGAGAAGGATACAAGTAATGTTATTTAGGTGCAATACCGGGAGAGAACATTCAAACTTAGCTGGAATCTCCATCCGAGGACCAAGGTGGGACAGAAGGAGGGAAACCCAAGTCATCTGAGTGTCTGCTCTGTAGCAAAATAAGCACAGAGGCCCATGCTCATCTACAGTGATCACAGTCATCCGGGCTGTCTCCATAACTGAAGGTGAGATACAGAAGACTCCAGAGAGCAATTTTGCCAGACTTGCCTTCAACACCCCCAATGCAGCAGAGGGAAAGCGCTCTGGAAACATGTGTCTGTCTTCCTGGGCAGTTATGGGATGCCACACAGCCAGGGGTTAACTGCTGTAAGGTGACAGGCAGGTCACACGAGCACCACCCAGAGCCTTGAGCCAGCAGTACCAGCCTCAGGTGGGAAGATGCCAAGCACAACCAGGTGATGCTCCTGAGCTCTGCATCTTGTTCCCTATAGGACTCAGCCATCCCGTCAGAGGTTGGTAACACTTGTTAAAAACTTTCTGAGCATTATTGCCCTCTTGCCTGAGCATGGACAGTGCCAAGCTCAACATTACATAAACCAAACCTGCACCTGCACATTAGACCTCTCTGTGGAGAAACATCCCACCATCTGAAAAGCATTAGAGACAGGTTGGTGTCAGCAAGCTGGGGGTAGTCCAGTGCTGGTCCTGCCAGGGCTGGTGTAAAGGAACCCCTGGGGATATGCTGGGAACAGAAAAACTCAAGTGATGTTCTCCAAAACAGTAGGGTGTAGGTCCCCGAGGTGAAACCACCATCCTCCTCTCTTAGCAGGCAATTCCTGTTCAGATCTCATGATGTTGCCTTTAGGCTTTGAGGAGCTGGAGGTGCCATTGTGCTCTCCTGCTGCCGCTACCTGCAAGATCTTGCACCACTGGCCACGATGGGAAAGGTATGATCATGGGAGGGAGACCCCCAAAAGTTGTGACCCTCCCTGGTGGCATTGCTGGAGCAAAGCCCTCGCTGTGCAAGCGATGTGCTACCATCCCTCTGGCTTGTCCAGGGAGTGCTCTGTGTCCGACGAAAAAGTGAGAGAGTTTAAGCCACTTTTAAAGCTGTGTAAGACCTTAAACCCTTGGTGTCGCATAAGGACTTAAATGTCTTAAGACTGCGGCATGTCGTAAGACAGAGATAAAGCAACTTAAGCCTCCTTTAGCCTCTGTGGTCCTTGAAGGGCAGTCTTACGGCATCCCAAGGGCTCCTATTTAAAGGCCCCACAAAATCAGGCTTTCAGAGGGTTGTCCCTTCTGCTGGGCTGCTCTGAAGGCTCCTGTTTGACCCTGGCTGCATCAGGAGTGCAGGAGATCTCTCCTCCTTCCTAAACCAGGTTTGGATGCCTCATTTAGACAAGGACCAGTGCTTCTGGAGCTTGGCAAACTGAGCTGTTTTATCTTGGTTGAGGGTTTGAAGAAGCAAGTCCTGCTGGTGTGTCTGGGAGAGGAAGATGATGCTGCAAGATAAAGCAAGTGCGTTCTCCAGCTGGCACAGGCACAGCGGTCCAAGCGAAGAGGTAGGAACGCGCATCAGAGCAGCAGTGTGCGAGGTCAGAAAGAAACGCCTGCAAGGCCGGCAGATGATCATGTCCTATGCAAACACCCCTACCCTGATCCACGGGGCTTATCACAGGCTATAAAGACACATTTTGTGGAAAACCCTGTTAAGATACTGTCTGCACATCACTGCTTTAAGCCCCTACAGCAACTTAAACTGGCTAAAATGTTAAGCCTTTAGAGTATTTTAAACTGCTTAGATTGCTCAAAAGACCAGCTTAATCTTAAACTGCAGTGCAGCTGCTTAAACAGTTTAAGCTGATCTAAAAGCTCGCAGGAACACCGAGTGCTTGAACTATGCTTAGCCCTGTTTGTTGACTGTAGCGCGGTGCTGGCCCCGTCCCACCCAACGTGACACTGGGGCTGACATATAAGCTGTTTTCCTAAATAAATCTTGCAGAGCCTGGAGGAGAAAAAAACCCTTCTGTTATCCCTCCCCAGCACCGGGCACAGCTCCAGGTGTGCTCATCCTTCCCATCCGCTCCGCAAGCGGCACCGGCTCCCCCGGGAGAGGAAGGTCTCCAGGTACGACGTCCTCAGCTGGGGAGGGCACCACTGCTGCACAGCATGGTGGGAATTGTCTTTTTTTCTTTTTCAAATCAGGCGCTGTTAATCTTTGCAATCAGAGTTTTGCAGGGGAAGGTGCTCACTAGCTGGATTATTAACGGTGCTTTCTTGCCCAGCCCAGCAGGAGCGGACGTTGGTTATCATCTTTCTCTAAAATCAGTAATTGCTGGAATCTCCAGCTATGAGGACAGGTGCTCCAGCCCTGGGCAGGATGAAGCCACATCTAAAACAACACCTTGTTCACCATCACATCAGCCTGGTCCTGTGAATCTCCCCCAACAGGCCCGTTTTTTCCCATTCCCACAGAGAAAGCCCAGAGATTTTTTATTAAACTCTGTTTTTCCAATTTCTTCTTTTTTTCTCTTTTTTATCACCCGTGAATGCAGCCAAGGACTTGTGCGATATGGGCATTGGCTTGGAAAAAAAGGGGTAATTCTCCAACGTGCCTCAAGTCTGGCTGGAAATCCTGCCCAGGTACAAGGATACAGGTAAATGTGGTGCCCAAAGCACAAACTGTTCGGCTCAGCAGGA
>NW_010417105.1:76093-80524 GCF_000710305.1 Buceros rhinoceros silvestris | reverse complement strand
GCAGGAACATCGCCTGGTGGATGAAATCACTTGGTAAGAGACGTGTTGGTGATGACTTTGGTCTGCCATGTGAAATTACCAGTTTTCAGAAAAAACAAAACAACCCTTTCCTGCCCAGTTGCCCCGTCGAATCTGTGTAAACCTTGTGCTGTAATTTTTGCCCTCTGGAACGTGTCATGTTTATATTCATGTGTGTGGATGTTGATAGCAGCGACTGTACAGGTTTGCCCCTTTTTGTCCTTGTGCAGCTTTTACAACATGCAAGCGCTCCGTCTATAACCATCTATCACCCGGGGAGGTTAAATGGAACGTGCCTGTTATTTTGCTTTCCTAATGCATGTTGTACCAAGACTTGTGCAGTTCTGTTCCTCCTGCTCATGTATCCAACTGGCCTGGGTGGTCTTCCAGTGCTTCAGGGGCATTATCTGTTTCCTAAGAACTGGCTACGAGATGCTCTGCAGCACCATGGTACAGTGCTTGCACATGATGTGTTCACACTCACACACACACACACACACACACACACACACACAGGGGTCATCACTACAAACAACAATTCTCCAACACAGCAAAGGTTGTGAAATGCTGCAGGGCTCTGGGAACACGTCTCATGGTCCACGTGCCCAGCTCTTGCAATGGGCTGGAAGTCCAGGCCCAGTCCCCGGTAACATCTGAAGATATTTCACAGAGTCTTGTTGAGATATGAAATCTAAAAATAGGACTCAGGATCTGCAGAGAGGCCTAAAGGTACTAGAGAAAAGGCCACGAGTGTCCCTGGTCCTGCTGACAAGCTCACCATGGATTAGATCTCCACATGGTGTCCTCCCGCCCTGCTGGCAGAATTCAGCGCTCACGTCAAACACCTCTGTTTGCACAGAGGGAGGTCAGGTCTTGTAGGAGATGCCTTCCCCCACTTGCTTTCCTGCCCACTGAGACACCAGCTGCCAGATGCTGAGCCAAGTACCAGAGCCCTGATGCTCTGCATGGCCAGATCCGTCCCCGGGAGTGTCCTCTGGGAGCTCTCCCTCTTGCGCTGGGAGCATCTGGGAATCATGAACTTGCTGGTTGGCTTTCTGGCTGAGGAATCGTAATCATTTATTGATAGGATGCCTTTTGCAAGCCTCAGGGCGCTCTTGCCGACTTTCAGGCTGTGCACATACGAATTCAGTTCGCCCATCGCAGAGAAGCAGTTGCTGCATGCAGAGATGTTACAAAACCGTCTTGGCCAGGAAGCAAAAAGCAGTTTCTCAGCACGTGTGTGTAGCGACTGCAGCAAAATTACCGGCTCACCAGACCGAACAGTGCATGCAGGATTGACACACCTTCCTGGGGACGGGAACAGGGCGCTTGGGACCCACCGCAGGCTCCTCCCTGCACGGGGTGCACTGGGTAGAGCATTATCCCAGCAGCATTATTTCAACCTCATTGACCCCATCCCCAGCTCCTGGACACCCCCACCCCAGCCCACTCACACTTACCCCATGTATTTACTGCCAGGTCAGGCACACCAGTCCTGTGCCACACTCCCTGCGCAACCCTAAGTGTCCCTAATGGAGCATCTCCACCAGCTTTGTCGGTCTTCTTTCTACCCTCAACTACTTCCATGGGCAGAATGGGAGAAATTAATTTTATAACCCAACTTCTTCAGGTCTCTACCTCAAGAGAAGGACTGGGGGCTGTGGTACGTTTTGAACAGGGTTTCTGGTAGCAAATACCGCAGTAGTCAGTGATCAGAAATGGTGTGACTCAGAGAAATGCAACATTTCCAATAAACGGGCAGAGAAACAAGCTTGAGGTGAAAAAGAAGCTGCCAACTCTTTCTAATGGGTTGCTCTGAAGTACAGATTCATCCTTGTCACTGAAGCTGTAAGGTCATTTCTGCCCATTGAAGGCTCCATGGCAGAGGTGCCTAAGCTCTTGAGGCTTCTGAGATCCCCGACAGAAGCATTTGGGCAGGTTGCAATGCTGTCCTCATCGCACTGGGGTGGGCATGAGAAGATGGAGGTGACACCCCCAGCTCATCGTGGGGCAGTAAGGACATGGACCTGACCTGGAGGGAAGTACCAAAGGCTGAGGAAAGATGTTCTCCTGAGGAACACCATCACATTGGCTTCATGGTTTAGCCAGCACTTTAGGGAGAGTTTCCTTGAAGAGGCAGGGACAGTAGCATGCTTGTATTTATTGCAGTCAACACACACTTCTCTCACCCCCAAGAAACGTGTACGCGCCCTGCCACCAGCACGTCCTCTCCCAGGGCCCCAGCTTCTGCGTCTGAGCAGCACGGAGACAATGTCCTCCCCTAACTGGGTTATAGGAGATTGGATTAGCAATTTGTGAGTTAGTAAAAGTCTAAGAATGGAAGATAAAACAAAGTGTGACAGGCTAAGCAGCCCTTGTCACCGGGGATTGATCACAGTGCTAATAGCCAGCGACAGCCGCACATTAATAACACAATAACCCGGCTTTGGATATTGGCACTATCACAACCCTTTAACCTGGTAATAACTCATTGGGAAAATGCTAACAGTGTCATAGCCAACATGTCTCTGCTGCTCACATCCCCCTCTACCTGCCGGCCTGAGAGAGGCTGTGGGACCACCGCGAGGTCACTGGCTCTGCCACCCGTGCTGGGGTCAAGCCCCGTCTGCAGCCCCATGGTGACCCATGTCTGGTCGGGGATGTGGTGCCCTTTGGGACTGTGAGGACAGTGGTGTCGGGCAGGGAGAGGAGCTGGGAAGGCAGGAACAGGACCTGTGGGGGGAGTGAACCTTCAGTGGTGACACACGCTGGGCTCTGGGGTCCTGGTGCAGTCAGGGGAGGTGGGACTGAGCCCAGGCTCAGAGTGGTCAGCAGGGGCATCCGAGAGAACTTGACAACAAGTAATTTGGTTGTTGGGGTTTTTTTCCAAATATTCTGCATTTTAGTGACACGAACCATTCCCAGTTTGCCCAGGAAGGCTTCTGCTCTTACTTCTGGCTATGGTGGGAGAAGAGAAACTGGGGAAGTAAAAAAAAAAAAAAAATCAAGGTTGTTTAGAAAATGAAAATTAGAGATCAAGCTTTTTGAAAACTGACATCAAAATTCGGGAAAAAAAGAAGTAAACCCTGACTTAAGGCAGACAGCACCTTGTTTACGAAATCTTTTCTGAACGCTGCTCAGTGTCACAGATCATGGAGGGGGAGGAGAGAGGGAGAAATATCACTGCTGTTTCTCCACCCCCGAGCACGAGCAGCAAGAAACACTTCCCTGTGTCGGCTGGAGCCCAGGCTCGGCTTTGGCTCCCACCCAGCAGCTGCATCTCTTGGCTGCACTGGTAGGAGTAATGCTGAGAGCGACCGATTTAAGGGATTCAAAGGTCAGCAAATCCTAAGTGCCAGCTGCAGGAGAGCAGGGCTGCGGCACCAGAGGCATCTGCAGAGGAGTCCTTCCCCTCCTGGCAGGGACCAGCTTATTGTCACTGCAGGTGCTTAAAAGCCAAGATCTCCCCAGGCCAGGTGATGGGTACATGCAGAGCGGGGCCTACCAACAAGACCAACAAGACCTCCAGCACGGGTGGAGTTAGAGCTGTGAAGTCCTGTTGCTGCCCCAATTCAGCCAGGTCAGCGATGCAAGATTGCTTCAGGCTAATTACACCCACGGGCTGCGTAGAGCATCCTCTGTGTCATCTCTTCCAGCAGACCCAACTGTCCTCATTTTTGGCTCAGGCAGTCCCGTCGATATCCGTGTGCCAGCGCAGCCCAGACGTGGAGGAGATGCTGGTGAAGGAGCAAGGTCCCGTGCCAGGTCTCTGCCAGCAGAAAGACAGATTAACCCACTCACTCTGCGTCCAGCAATGCCTCTCAGGGACAGAGAAACCCCCAGCCGTTACGAACTGCATTAGCTATCAGCATGGCATGCTCTGCTCCACCGCCCCACCGATGGCCGAGGTTTCTGCTCAAACCCTCTGCTGGAGCTGTGACCACTTGTTGCCCACAGCATCAAAGCAAGCAAGAGGGCTGTGGGATGCAGAGGAAAATCGGGGTGGGAGGGTTATACAGCAGCGTGGCTGTGTCCCAACCACAGCTTCCTTCCGCAGGCCAGAAGAGAGGTGACTTTCCTTCCTTTCTTATGGGCTCCTGCCCGCATGGTGCCACCTCCCATCTCTTTGGGACAGAAGGCAGACCTGAAAAAAACCAACAAATAAAGGTGGAAATGCAATCTAGCTTTGAAGGATCCCCCGACTAATTAGTTTTGGAGGCCAAGCTGGCTGCGATCAGCCAGCCTTGCCTGCAATTACTCTGACAAGAAAGGACCCCATCGAGACTTGCTGCCAAACGGGGGCATCTCCCTGCACCGCCCAGCTAAAGGAACGAGGACCGGAGAAACTGTTGGGAGAGAAGACACCCTGATGCTCCCGTGCTGTCTGGCTGCTTTTTTTTCTCGGAAGGTGCC
>NW_010417105.1:75525-75952 GCF_000710305.1 Buceros rhinoceros silvestris | reverse complement strand
GCTTGTTTTTCTCGGAAGGTGCCCCAGTGAGGGGGCCTGCTGCAGCGTAGCCGCGATGCATGCAGGGGCCATGCATCACCAGTGAGGAAGGGAGGGCTCAGCTTGTTTGGCTTAATTAGAATAATGAAGCTGTGAGCCTAATAGGAGGTTGGGAGTGCTGAGGCTGTAATTGGCAGAGATTGGGAAGCGTGAAAGCGTGAGTCTGTCGGCTGGCAGCCATATGGAAGCAGCAAAGTGAGGGTAGTGAGTGACAGCCCGAACCTGTGGCGCTCTCATTAATTCCAACAGCAGAGCTGTGATTGATGTGTCAGCTCCCTGCTGCTCCGCGGTTCGGGCGGCTGATTCCACCACACTTCTGCTGCTACTGCTGCAGCCCGGGCTGGGCAAGGGAAGCACAGAGAGGGGAGGACAGGAGGAAAATGCCTGA
>NW_010417105.1:60078-75410 GCF_000710305.1 Buceros rhinoceros silvestris | reverse complement strand
AGAGCAAGAGAGAAGAAACAGAAGAAATGTTGTGGGGTGAGATGGAGGGATGGAGGGATGGAGGGATGTTGTAACCTAGGCATTGCTAGCTTTGAAGCCTGGTCAGCCCCCAACATGGGCTTCAATTCAGGTTTTCAATCCAAGTTCAGGTTTTCAATCCAGGATTCGCTTGGTACTGGAGTCAGAAGTATTTCATAGCCCCCAGAACCTCTATGGCTCTGCTCCTGCTTGCACTCTTGGAAGTTTTGTCAGGCTAGGGCAGGGCCAGGCTACCCTCCTTGGCCCCTCTGCCTGCACAGGAGGATGTGCTGCTCAGCCCTTGCGTGTTCACCTTCCTCCTGAGAGGACACCCACTCCCACCAGTGCCTGACACATGGACACCCCACGGGCACGCAGCAGCGGCATGCCAGCGCTCTGGCTTTGCCAACACACCCAGTCCTGGGCTGAGGCTGCAAACTTGGTGTGTCTGAGGAGTGGGTATCTATAGCTGCACAAAGAGTTTTGTGGGTAGACTCCTAAATTTGAGGCAGGAGAGATGCTCCCTTTCTCCCACCTTGAGGAGGACAAGAGTATCCCTTGCAAAGTGCACGCTGAGAAGTGATTTGCTGCTCTGCCATGATCCTGGCAGAGTTACGGTGTCACCAGCCCTCAGTGAGTAACCAGATATAACCAGATTTAGCTGCTTAATCTTTCTGCAAGGCTTCCACCTTCCCTTCGGCTCCAATCGTATCTGAACGGGGCCAGCTGGTAGGATGCAAACCAGAGGCCTCACACCAGCGGCACCTCCCTCATGCTGTTAAGATGTGGATAACGTGCAGTGTCTGTCTGTACATCCCCTGTGCCACGCCCCTTGAGTCAGCTCATCCGGCTGAGTGTGCGGGGAAGAGTGGAGCAGAACTGCCCAGGGTAAGGTGTTTGGAGGATACGACCTGTGGCAGGATGCTGTGAGAGCGGGGAGCATCACTGGAAAGAACTGGGATCAGACCACAGCTGTGTTTCTGGCCTACGAACAGCAAGCACAGGAAGGGACTGGGCAGTGTTAGCTGGAGCAATGACCCGTCTATGGGCAGGGGTGGTTATATGCAAACCCTGTTTCATTTCTACTCTGCCTGGCCCAGTCATTTTGAATCATTTCCATTGAAACAGCTAATTATTGTGGTACTCCAACAGCCGGGATTAGTAGTTTAAATGTCCTTTTACCTCTTTTTAGGAGGTAAAGGATAATGTCTGGGCAGATCTACCTCAGAGCTGTGCCTAAAAGGAAGTTTTGGCAGGGCACCCAAGCTGTTTTCCCTCACAGAGCGAGTCATGGCTGTGAGACACTGTGGGACAGAAGGCCAGGAGAGACCTGTCGATGTCACCATGATCTGATGTTTCACCTAGCACTGTTTGCCTGCATAAATCAAAACTTCTCACCCCTCCCTCTGAGGGAAGCAGCTACCCATGAAGGGGAACAGTGGATAAACTGCCAAGATAATAACTCATTTGGGTAAGGCTATCAAGGCTCATTGGTTTTGCCTTGTTGCCTTCATGAAGGAGCATGCAAAATGAAGTGTTAGCCTGTGGAGAACCAAACTTCAGCTCCATTCATTCCTGGAGTCCCAGCTAGGGGGAAGCCGAAGTGGTACCTCACTCCAGGGCTAAACTCTGGGGAAAAACGGATTGCCTTTTTCTCTGGGCAACTCCATTGAAAGCACACAGCCACTCTGCTAATTTGAAGAAGCAAGAAAAGCAAGATGGGGAAGGATAAACTGGTTTTGATTGCAGCCATGGAGTTCCTCTAGCAGGAAAAGAAGTAACGGTCAGGGTAGCCAGAAGCTTTTTATCCAGTACAGTCATTTTTTCTAGGAGGTATTCGCTGTACGACAAAGACCATTAGGTAAAGCATCCCAGAATAACTCATTTGCAGACTGCATGGTGAGGAGGTGGTTTCTCAGCAACTGGTACCTCCTACACAGTGACTGCGACTGTTCCTGGAGTAGGATGATGTTTTTGCTCATGATGATGCTGAGATGTGCTTCATGCAGCTCCGCTCCAGTCTGAGTGGCTTCCTCGATGTCTCTGTCATATCTGGACCTGCAGAAGTCTGAATGGCAAGGGCCGTGATCGGACTGAAGGAAAGGACTCCTGCCTGCTCCATTGGCACCGGAGAGATGCCAGGCTGACCTTGCTTCCCTAATGCAGTGTCTGTGGGGGACACAAACCCACGGCAAGGCAATCAGCTTCTCTGTGAGTTTGGGTCAAGTGAGCTCTTCTGCAATCAGCTGCTTCTTCAAAAAGTGGGTTTCCTAACAGCCAGCTACCACTCCACCCCCAAGCTGGGGAAAATAGACTGTTGCAAGCTGTTCTCCCAACCATGCCTGTGCATTTGCTATCAGGGACAGCGCTGACCCTGTTACCCTTGGACCAATCATCAGAGCAAAAGATGCATCATGTCCGATCCTGCCTCAGATGACCCCTGCAGGGGCTGGCGCCTGAGCTGGACTATCGGCTTGCTCCCAGAACATTTGGCCCAGAAAGTAGCAAACAGGTTTGGCCGATACCAGTGCAGAGCTGGGCATACCTTCAGGACCCCGCTGGGAGCTCCAGGTCAGTGACGCAGGAGTCTCTGGGGTCTCCAGGCTGAGTGGAAGTGTGGCACACGTCCCAGGTCTGAGCAGTTTCAGCAGAAAGCAGAACTGATCCTGGACAGGAGCTTTGCTTTGGAAGAGCAGCATAGAAGTTAATTAGAAGCCCGTGCCAGCAGCCACACACAGCAACTCTGTCAGATGTTCCCACACATTTCCCTTCCTATAGGTATTTCCAGGGGCTGAAATGCAGAATTAAGCTGGCTGAGAGTCTGTGATGCTGTTTCCAAGACTGTCTCTACAGCTCTGCATACAGTCAAACTGCCTTCCAGCTACCAGAGCTGAGCAGACGAGTGCTGATGCTCAGGTCTCTGGAGCTTCACAGGTCCTGCATGGGTGGTAGACAACAGAAGGCAGCATTTGTTGAGTAGTCAAGAGAAGAGAAATAACTACACGTCAGCCCATGATTTGTCCTCTGTGTCCACCTCAGCACTTCCAAAGCTCTTGAGCGAGAAGCAGAGCGATGTGGAGCGGGGATGTGCATGAAGAGATGGATGGTTTGCGTTGGCCAAGGCAAGCTGGCTCACCAGCTGCAGAACCCTTGCATGGCTGGGAGGGTCTGAGCTCCTCTGTAGTTGGTCTGGGGCTGCAGTGGATGTAAGGACTCACAGGCAGGGTCTAAAGAGCCCATCATTCATTGCGGCCAACATAAGAATAAGGAGACAGAAAACTATTGAGAAGACCCCAGCATCCCACACGCGGACTCAGTGACCAGCACCATGTGCCTGGTGATGTCTCACACGTCACCACAGGCTCCGCATGTGCTAAGGGTGGCCGGATATCGTGGCCAAGCTGGGACCCCTCTGCTTGGTGCCAGGGACGTGCATGCAGCTGGGAGGCAGCAGGTCCTCAAAACCATTGCTACAGCTGCTAAGCACCGGCGCTGAGCTGTGGATCTGGCTGGGAGAAATCTCTTCCCTCACCGTTTTCTACCGGTGCCTTGCAGTGAATCTGGCTGGAGAAGCAGCACCTGCACAGCAGCTGCGTCTCAGCTGGGAGCTGCGACCTGCGACAAGCAAAATGGAGCAGCTTCCTAAACTGCAGCTCTCTGGTAGGAGTCCAGGTTAATCCTTGCTCCCACCCTCAGGCATCCATGCAGGAGGAAGGGAGGCTCAGCACCGACACGCTTCCCGTGGCAAGCCATCACTCTCGCTCCTGCTTCAAAGCATCCTGTGCCAGAGCTGTCACTCAGCTGCAAGCACTGCACGGGAGCAGACAGGCACATACGCTGGAGACAACTAAATGCAGGGAACAAACAGAGAAAAAAAGCACCTGGGACAATCTGGCCGACACAGATTTTGGTACCAGGCACAGGAACACGCTGAAGCATGGCTGAAGCACCCAGGGATCCTGTCCTGACTCTGGCCTGGTCGCTATTTCACCTGCATCATTTCCAGCAGAATTGTAAGGACCACCTTGTCTCCTCTTGTCAGAGCTTCCTGCGAAACCCACGGAGCAAATCCCTGCGGGGCCCTCACAGCAGTGGCGTGGCTGCGTGCACTGCCCGGTGAAGGGCTCTGGGTACGAAGGAGCTCCTCGTTCGTCTTGGTTGGCCCTTCCTCCAGATACAGTCTGGGTATCGTATTCTTCGCAAGGACACCTTTCTCTGCCGAAATGCCCAGACGTGGACAACTGATCAAAGTGACCAGGGGAGAGATGACATTTCTTTTCCTACTTGAACATTACTGGCACAGTGGGGTCATTTTCCACGCTGGCTCAACCAGCACTGTGCTCCCGAACGTTGCTTCTCTCTCTCTCCGCCATTTATTCACAGCATGGTGTATCCCTTTCTACTTTGACAGCTTCCACATCCAGGTGATCAGAGATGATGGTGCCTTTCCTGAGGCATAGCTGAGACTTGCTGAGAAAAGCTCTGCGGAGGGTCACCCTGGGGTCCAGGGCTGGTCAGGGAGCTCAGATGATTGCTGCTGGGCTGGGCTATGACAAGAAATCTCCATCCTGCTTTTAAACCCAGGCATGAGTATGGGTAACCACGACCACCTCATTGGGCCTTTCCCAGCACTTCCTCCAAGCACAGCATCCCACAGAAATGTGGTCGTCCCTTCTGCAGGCAGAGGCTTTCAAGCTTTTCTCTCCTCACTCTGGGGTTCGGTTAACCTCACCTCACTGTGCCGAACAACCTTCTGCTCCGCGCATCCCCCTGCCTGTCCGGCTGGCCCTGCTTGGTGAGCACACTGATGCTGAGGTGAATCTGGGTATGGGGACGCGCACCTCGGCCAGGAGTTGCCGACCGACCGTGCTTGGGCTTAATGATTTTCACCATTCAGAGCTGGGGCTGTTTTGACTGCAAACAAGCCATGTGATGTGGCTCTGCTTCTTAATCACATCAGACTCCTCAGGTTTCCAGTGCGAATACTCGTAAGCTCAAAATTCATGTCTGAAACACACGCTGCTGCATCTTTGTGTGGAAAACATTCCTGTTGGCAAGCTCTGCAGGAGTGCTTATAAAGAACAAATATCAAAGTGTGACAACCACGGCTGATTACAAATAGCAGGAACATTTGCAGAGCACTGCTCTGCAGAGCCGGCCCCGCGCAAGAGACTTCTCCGTCTGCCGTCGAAGCGGAGCCCAGGTGCTCTCCAGGGACAGTCCGGCTCTTGGCATTGCTACCCACGAGCTACAGAGCTGCTCTGACTCACCAAAGCCGTGAAAAATAACTTAAGGTGTAAGCAGGGTGGCAGAAAGGGACGAGGGAGAAACATGTGCTAGAAAATGAATGCTGAAAGAAAAAGCAATATTAGCAGGAAAGCAGAAGAGTTCGTTTGCTGCCGCAGCCTTCACAGAGGCAGGATGACGGACGTGCAGAAGTTATTCTTGTGCTGCCTTTTTAAAGCTGCAATGAGGAAGAAGTTAAGCAACCCTTTCATGTCAGT
The DNA here is from genome assembly GCF_000710305.1 of Buceros rhinoceros silvestris. Classification (NCBI taxonomy): domain Eukaryota; kingdom Metazoa; phylum Chordata; class Aves; order Bucerotiformes; family Bucerotidae; genus Buceros; species Buceros rhinoceros. Next base: position 69,888 of record NW_010417105.1, on the reverse strand, counting down.
GCTGCAGAACACGCTGTCCTGCTCCAGGTCTGCCAATCCCTCTCAGAAAACCACCACACATAAACAAAACACCTTCCTGTGACTTTTCCACACACATTTGCATGTTAACTTTTAATATCTTTGCAAAGCGTGTTGCCTCAGGAATTCTATTTGCATCCATGTCGGTACCTCCGCGATGAGCTTGGTCTTCCTCGCTCTGTGTGTCTGTGGGTTTTATGGGAATCGTGAGGCAATCCAGACAATTTCTTCCTGGATGTCACCCATAAAGTGGTGCTCCAGTAATAGCTCCGCAGCCTGCTAGCAGTTAGTGTTCTCAGATATTAAATAAATGTTCATGGACAATTTTCAGGGTACGTATTGTACCATCTGTCATAGCAGCACTCGTAGGTTTTAATTATGGTTTATACTCTGTCTTCAAGCACCTGGGTTCACTTTTTCATTCTGTCTATTATTCATGATGATCTGCTAAACAGTGCTTTGCCTCTGGTTTCTGCTATTCCCTTTCAGCAGCTGGTCCAGCGATATAGCTGGGAAGGTGTCAGAGGTGTGCAATATGTGAGGCTGTGTCTTGCTCCCGGTGTGGGGGCCAACTCCATGACCATTTCCAGATTCACCTTTGGAACAATTTGCCTGGGTACTTCCTTGGGTAAATCATCTGCAGAAAGAAAGTGGATCACAGCAGCTTCCTGAAGGAGATCTTGATGTAGGAGAAACTTAGCCCAGTTCTGGCAGTCCTACACGCAGCTCAGCAACCCCCACGAGTAGCACAACCGCCTGCTTTCTGTCTCCCTACAACCTGGATATTTCAGACCAATTTGCTCTTGTCAACTCAGCCATGAGACAGCTAGTGGTGGAGGTTTGCAGCTCCATTATTAAAGTTACTGCCTGTGGGTTGTGAGCATCAAGGGATGGCTTTAAAATAATCGCTAAGTTACAGTGAATAATGTCTTCAAGCCACTAAAGCCACTGATGCGGTGAAGCTCTGCTCGGTGGAGTAGCTGTAACGCCACTAAGGAAAGTACAGCAGGGGGTTAGTGCAGGTCGGAGGGGACCTGCTGTTCTCATGTTGGGTTGGCATCACCTTCCAGTGACTTCTCCAGCAGCAAAGGGCAGCTCTGAGTTTTAGTAGACCATGCCCACCACCCTTCATGGCTCACAAAACAAAGGTGTGGTCTCCCAATGTCCACAGAAAATTCCAATATATCTTCAATAGGGGATAAAATAGACACTCAGCCAATTTGCCAGTACGAAACTGTCCGCGAAACAATAAGGGCATAGACCCAAAAGAGGTGGGGAAAACCCAGGCTGCCAGATACACTTGCATCCATGATATGGCACTTATGATGAGTAATCACTTGCCAATACATATGGTGTTTTTGTAGATGTGAAATGTCATGGAACATAACGTACTGATATGTTTAAAAATAAATTGCTGGGATAGCTGAAAAACCAAATGACTGAAGGGAAGGGACTTATGGTGCATTTTGCTGTGGATTAAGTCTGTCATTTGATTTGGGTAAAGCTTGATTCAGTGTCAAACTAAGTATTGACTTAATAAACTGGGGGGTTTTTTCTTGCTCTCTGAGGAGTCCTGGGTAACAAGGTCAGTCTCTTAATTAATTTATGCAAATTGCTGTTTTCTTCGACTCCATTTAAACGCTAGTGATACCTGTCTTATCTCCTTACAGCTAATTGAACAGCAGCAAATATGTAATCACACACAGGACTTTAAGAAAGTCACGAACGGGTATGATGAAACTCTTAAAATCAGCCCAGAACTGCTGTGAAGTGACCACAACCATTATCTATGTGTCCACACAGACACGTTTTTAAGCATCAATCAAAGGACGAGCCACCAAAGTCCCATCCCCATATTCAGGAGGTGTTATCCAAAGGCACCGAGACATCAGACATCCACAGCCTGGGCTCCTGCACCGGGCAGAGATACCCAGAGGCGGTTTGCAGGAGCCTTGAGCATCAAGGGTGAGCTCTTGGCTGACCATCGCGCTGACCCCAGGCTGGGTAAACCCTGCTGCACATCCCCTTTGTTGGTTTCCCCCGTGTTTTTCCCACCTCTTCCTCCCACAGCTGTATGATTCCCCCCCCAAATCTAGCGCTCGCCTTCTCAGTGTGGTTTCTCCGTCCGTAGAGCTGTGCTATAAACGGAGAGATTAATACAGAACGAGGAGCTACCCAGCCTCTGGGAACAGCAGGTGAGACGTGGGCAGGATGGCACCACCAGGTTTCCACCGCACCTGGCAGTGGTGCCGTGGCCACGGAAATAATGGTGCAAGTAGTGCAAATTCCTGCCCCACAGGGAGTGGGGTTAAGGAAACGGGCCGGGACAAGGCGATGGGCTCCAGCTCCAGGTATCGCAATGGGAATGATGTACCCCACAGCCTGTCTCACTTTCTGGTTATTCCTTCTCCCGTCCTCTACCTAGGGATTATTTGTCTTCGAGATAGCCAAAAAATCATGCCTGTGTTCATTTTCGTGTTAAAACTCTCCAGGAAGAATTAGGGGGGTTTGGGGTTTGGGTTTTTTTTTGTAATTTCACATCCTTTTGATTAAGGCACAAGGAAGAAAACAAAGCTGGTACCACAGGAAAACATCCCAGCGAAGGGAAGGGAGTTAATGTGGTGTTAGTGCAGCCACGAGGGGCAACCCTCTTGGTCTGAATGCTGATTTTGGGGGCTCCCTAATGGTGTCATCACCCACAGACAGGACAACTTGGATGGGCTGCAAGCTGTGGAGCTGGGTCCATGCAGATGTCCTGCCTGTTCTCCTGGGGGAGGATACTACAGCAAACAGCAAATGGTTATTTCCAGAGGTTTTAGGGGGTAATTTATCACAGGTCCCTTTGGATCTTCTGTATCTTTTGTGAGGAAAAAAAACAATTTCAGGGTGAAATCAAAACCCGGTCCATGCAGATGTCCTGCCTGTTCTCCTGGGGGAGGATACTACAGCAAACAGCAAATGGTTATTTCCAGAGGTTTTAGGGGGTAATTTATCACAGGTCCCTTTGGATCTTCTGTATCTTTTGTGAGGAAAAAAAAAAATTGCAGGTTGAATTCAAAACCTGGATGATTCCCAGAGGTCTCTTCCAACCCCCACCAGTCTGTGATCTTGTAAACTTCATCCAGGTTTCATTTTTCAAAAAAAAACCAAAACTCAAAAAAACTTACCTGGGCACAAAATTTCAAGGTTCTGCAAGAAGCCATGTACGGATTATAAACCGAGTTCTAGGTTGCTTCTTTGGTTTGGTTGGGGTTTTTTGTTGTTTTTTTTTTTTTTAAGAAAAGATCCCCCATACCTCCTGAAAGAGCTAAGAATATCATTGCCATTGTCCACTCCTGATTTTTCTCCCTTTCTATATCATATCCAGCTTCTGATTCATATATGCAAGCAGAAGACTGAAGTGGATTAGCATAGAGAACTGAGCTGCGGTTAATTCCTCTGGGGAGAATTTTGGGGTTTTTTGTTGTTTTTTTTTTTTTTAAGAAAACCTCCTTTGTGCAAATCTACAAAGCCTCCAGCGTTATTTCTAAGAGGTCTTCGTGTTTTGTTCCCTTCTTTTTTTTTTCTAAGAGCACTATTTGAAAATTACTTTTACTGGCAAAATCAAACCCAGATACGATGACAGCAACATACCCTTGGCTGTGCAGAAGGGAAGCAGCCTCAGCCCAGCAGGAGAGCTGAAGGTGGGGGCTGGAGGCTGGCCCATTACCACTTCTATGGCCAAGCCAACATACCCTTGGCTGTGCAGAAGGGAAGCAGCCTCAGCCCAGCAGGAGAGCTGAAGGTGGGGGCTGGAGGCTGGCCCATTACCACTTCTATGGCACAGCAGGTTTCCTATGGTTCCGTTGCCTTTTGATGAGTGGCGTAAATAGCAGAGCCACTTTTCCCTATGAAAATGTTCTGTGTTTTTGCAAGTTGCTCTCCTCCCTCTCCCAGCCTACCCCCCGGGGATCTTCTGAATCCATCACATCCCTCTGCTCCTTCCCCCCAGAGTTCAAACCACCCCGGGAGGAGATGGAGCCAGGGCTGCAGGTGAGCTTGCCCGCCTGCCTCCTTCCACATCACACCCACAGAGTGTAAACTAAAGCGTCCACTCCACCATGGCTGCTCTGGTCTGCAGAAGGATGTGCACGCTGGTGGCATGAGGATGGGTGGACATGGGCTGCTGATACAGCTTGGGAAAAGTGTCCTTACCACTGTTGGTTCCCAGCCTGCGATGGGTGCTCACAGGAATCCAAATATCAGTGTCCCTGCTGTGAGATGGGGGTCTGGGCTCTCCTGACGGCTGGCAGAGGTGCAGTGCTGCACGCAGGTGCTCTCACAAGTGGGTCTGGAGCTGTTGGAGATGTCCTGGTCTCCAGCTACAGCTTCAGGAAGCACGGTCTCTCATTTGTCTGCCTCCTCTCAAACTTCACGGGTGTTTGGGGTGTTTTTATTAGGTTCTAGATCCTTCCATCTCAAAGTCAGAGGACATCCCACCTGAAAGCAGAGGTGGGCTGGTCAGCCCTGTGGCTTAACACCTATACCTAGACCACAAGATGCGGGTGGCTTAGTCCTGAACAGCATTTTGGCTCCTGCTGATGGCTGCTGGAGCACTTCACATCTGCTCCAGAGCATGGTCAAACGGGTTCACTTAAAACACCTCCCAGTGCTGCCGCTGAGCCACTCGTGGATTCCTCTCCTGGGAGATGCACAGAGGGGCTCAGCACACATGGGTACCTCAAACACGCAGGCAAATTTGGTGTTCGAGCAAAGTGTGAGACTGTAGGAAGCGTCTGGACCCGTTGAGGCTCTACTGTGACTGGCAGCGAGTCGCTACGTGCCAGCCTGGCAGCCAGCTGCCACCATCCTTATGGCTCTGCCTACATGCATCCCCTCTGCAGTGATTTCTAAATGTGCAATATCAACATTGCAGGAGCTCAGGATTTTTGCATGTAATTATCCTAAGGTTTATTTGAATAAAAAGATGGGGGGCGGGGAGGGGAGGAAGAGCCCATCTCTATCTTGCAGATCATGCAAAGTCTGGCAGCTCTGCTAGCAGAGCTTGGAACTGCCGACAGACAGTTAAGAGCACAGACACACAGCCGTACCCGTATTTGCTCGGAAGCGTGCTGCTAAAGCACGTTGCTGTTGCGATTCCTAAGCCCCACATTTTAAAATATTCATTGCCACAGCCCAGACTCTCTCCCGAGGAGAAGAAACCCAGGCAGAGACGAGAATCTATCTGGCATCCCCTTGTGGCTTCGTTTCTCCCTGCTGCAACGGGAGAACAAGTCATAAAACCAAAGGACACCCCGGATCTTTGTGGGTCATAGCCAGACCTCAAGCATCCTCCTGTTGTCGTTTTCTCAGTACCTGTAAAGAGGAGTTGTGGGATGAGGAATCAATAACAGTGAATCCATAATAAGGGATCTGTAAAGAATATCCACACGCCTGTTAAGAGCTGCCACAAGGAGCAATAGCCGGACAGTGCAGGTAGGCTCAGAGCGACCTGGGCACCCTTAGAGCCGTCCGAGCCAGGTGTGCTGTATCCAGGGGTGGAATGGACACAGAGGCACGACCGTCCCACACAGACCATAAGACTTGTTCTTCCTGTAGTTCAGGGTCTTGCTCTATCCCCTGCACACTCTTCTTGCCTTTCGGGACCTTGCTCAATGCCTGTTCTTGCTGCTGCTACCCAGAGATGTCACGAGTGGCTTTAAGTAAGAAAAATAGACACACTCTCTCATGACCCGCAACAGTGTTAGTCAAGTTTTATTCTTCCTGAGATTTCCCCGGGGTCTTGGTCACAAAGACCACATTTTGGAAGGACTCAATGTGTAGAGTGTGGCCCCAAGGCGACCACAGCTGCTTCAAAGTGACCTCGTCTGGGGACAGGGGTCCTTTCTCAAAGAGTCCAGGCACTTTGCTGTATGTCAGGGACAAATTCAGCAGCAGCCCCATGAAAAGACTGAGATTAGGAGGTGCCCCAGGGCTTCAAACTGTGTCTATAAATTCTAAAGTGCAGATGCTCTGCCCACACACAGTCCTCCCAGCAGCCTGCAGACCAAACCATCCATTTTGTGGGTCAAATTTCGTTAAGAAAGGCCGGGTGCTTCTAAGACATTTAACATTTGTCTCTGGTTATTGTCCTGGTGATTTACATAATGGATTAGTACAGATTAGCCCAGCATTCGGAGAGTCACTGGGTTGCTTTGCATGCACCATAGGCAAAGGATTCCGGCTGTAAATGGGATGATCTAATAACAAGCATAATTGCTGTTTTATAGACTATAAGTACTGCCATGTCAGTAGCTTGTCTAACTCTACAGTGAGGCCATTGTACAAATATAAATCCCCCAGTCACCGAACAGCTCTTCAGAGGCTCCTCCAAGCAACAGCTACGGCAAGTGTCCTTGCACCGACTCAGAGGCACATGGGAAGCTGAACACCGGCGTAACGAGCCACCAGCATCAAATTAATTGATCCAACCTTTTAAAGCTGCCAGGCTGAGCATCAGAAGATACAGAGCTCCCTCGGTGCAAATATTTCTGCTTTCCCAAGTCCCAGGGTGATGCTGGGGGGCAAACTGAGGTAGAAGTACAGGACGACCCTTTGGAGGCGGAGCGGGCGGTAGAGAGGGGTTTTCTTTATCATACCCCAATCTCAGTGCGTTTCTTTCCAGTTCACTGGGTGTAAATACAGGGGTCAACAGTTACATTCTCTCAGGTGTTTTGCACCACTGGGGAACAAAGCAACCCCACAGTGTTAATATTACAAAGCTTTTTGGAGAAGGAGAGGCTGGCAATTGCAACAGAACTTCTGAATCATTCATCATTTTGCACAGGGGCAACTTCCGTAGGTGTCTTGTTTCCTCTGTGCTTGTAATGTTTTAGGACTAAAAATAACAAGGAATTGCTGTTCCAAATGTAAGCGAGGAATTAGCGTTGCAAAGAAACCTGAGAGTAAAACTGTAGTGGCGGACATCAGAGCTTTCCCACAGCCGCAGCTACAAACCCGATTAATCCTGGGTTAGGCAGAATGGAAATGTGCAGCTGGAGAGATTTGCTGCGAATGCTCTGAAACAGCTTTAACTTTCCATCCGAGCAATGTGCAGAGAGCGATGAGAAATTCTTTGGAAAATTAGTTTAAGCTCATTTGTGACCACAAACACTGAAACGTTGTGATCCAAAGCATGTGGCCACCTGAGCACCTGTGTTGCATCCTTGTGGCTTAGCTTGTGTGTTTCTCAGTAGAAAAGTTATGCTTTGGGGTGTCGGAGCCACATGCCTGCTCCTGCCACATGCTTCCCACGTGAGGCTGACCCCACCACTTGGACCAAAGTACTGGAATGGTTCTAAACAGCTACTGAGCTTCTTGGATCCCGTCCTGCAGGTGGGCTTTGGTCTCCTTGCTGGAGGTGGGCTTGGGGATGGGACCCAAAGCCGCATGGGGAGCAGGGCCGTTACATGCATGGAGGCACCAAAGCTTCAGGAAATCACAAGCAAAGCTTGTCTGGAGGGCTGGAAGTGGGACAGGCCCTTGTGGTGGCAGGTGAACAGGGCACAGGGCTGACGATCCTGCTCTAAGGAGGCTTTCAAATATCTACAAATAAGGGAGAGGGTGGTCAACAGCATCTTGGAGCCTCGGACAGAGCATCTGCAGGAGAATATCAGCACGTCCCCTAAGATGAGCTGAGGTGGTTGGGGGAGGCAAACACATCACTGACCAAGTGCCTGTCACTGGAGTCTTTGTGCTCAACATCCTCACTCACCAGGAAGGGGCACGAGGCTTGAAGCCACCTCCAACCTGTAGCTCTCTTCAAAGCACATTTTGTTGGTTGCTCTGGGCTGGGCAGAGCCACACAGATGCCCATGCTTGCCCCCACCTACACCCGCCCCCCCTCTCTGGTCTGGCTGGATCAGAAAGCACAGCTGATCCACCCCAAGTGGTAGAGCCATTGACCCAAAGCAACACCCACCCTCCAGCCCTCTCGGTGTTGGGTTAAGACCAGGTTTCTTTACAACACGCCACTGCCTGTACTCTCCCCGGCGCTTCCCGAGTGCGTTGCCACGGCCGTCTCCTCCGGGCCCTCCTCCATTGTAGGGGCCTGCTTAAACTCATTGCCTGATGATTTCTGTGCTGAGCTCTCCTCTGAGCCAAGGGGATGAGAAGAATTCACGTCCTGGAAGTTTCAGCCTCTTATTTCAGAATTAATTTTGCAAGCTCCTCCTTGGACCAAGCTCTCTGTGGGCACAGGCATAACAGGGCCAGTGAGAGGGGAAAGTCATGTTGCTGGTTAAATCTCCAAAGCAAAAATAATCCATTTTAATGAAGGTTCACAATCTGCAATGAATGTGAAACAATGTTGTCAGCTAAGCTGTTGCATTATTCACTTTTATTTGTACAAGGTCCTTCCATTAATATTTGACTACAAGAGAACGCAATTAAAAATTTTCTACTTGAATAAACCTCTCACCACTGTGTTAGTTAAAGGATAAAAACCTTTTACGTTGCTGTAGAAGGGAATTTAGCACACTGGCTCAGTGCGCGTGGGTCACACACCAACTCTCTTAGCTTCCCGCACCCCATAGTTTGCTCTCCACTCCGACATCTTCGCGGTGTCTTCCCTTCAGCCCTCACCCCGTACCGGCTCCTCTGTGCTCCCCTTCTCCCCCTCCCTGTCATTTTGAGTATCTCAAAGCAATAACTGCCTTCTGAGCAGAGCAAAGGACGTGGCAAGGGTTTGTGCAGGCAGGTGGGGAGCACCCGCAGTCCGCAATGCCCAGTAATTTCACAGAAATGAGGGTAAGGTTGTCTCAGACGGAGCCAGAGCCCCACTTTGCCAGGAAGAAGTGGGGCTTCGCATTCGTGTGCATGGGTGTGTGCCGGCAAGAGAGGTGATCTATTATTTAAATTTTTGCATGCAAGGATGTGCACTGAATTAGTCGTAATCTCCTAGGGAGTGAGGGAAAAACCTTCCCAGATGCTGGAAGATGGTTCAGAGAAGACATGAGGTCAGCTCACAGACTAGTCACAAAAGGGAAGGTGTCAGGAACAAGGGAAGGAAGGATGACATGCAAAGTGTGGGGCTACATATATAGCGTTAGGCACTACCTCCCTTTCCACCCAAGAACAAATGGCATTTGTGAAAACGAAGAGACAGAGTTTAGGTGGGCACAGAAGTGAACATGTTGGTTTGTAGGGCACAGTACGACGAGGCACTGATGAAGAAAGAGGTCCGTGTGTGTACAGGTTGGTTGCGCAGAACCAAGGGCGAACCAAGTGTTCTGAGAAGAGCTGAAGCAGGAGGACTGAAGTGTCGGCTCTTCTGAAAATACTTCCCTGCCTCCCAGGCTGATTCATGGAGTTGTGATGTACAGCGAGATGTTGAACATTTATTTTGTCCTGTTCTAATTCATCTCCTGGAGATGACACTACTTGCTTGTGACTGTAACTGCTGGCAGAAGCAGGTGATGGCAAAAGGAAAGTTTTCCCATGGTTTAAGAGACTCAGAGGCAGAACTGGATGGGATAGGAGGAGAAAGTGTATGTAGAAGGGAAGCCTCTGGCCTTAGAAAACTAGGGCCAGCAGAGGTCTGGAGCCAGGGCTTTTGGAGCGGAAATTCAGGGGCATAGAGGGCCAGCCTTGGGAGAAGGCAGACAAGCAAAGTGCAGGTGACCAATGAGTAGGGACTGATGCAGAAGAGGCACTAGGACTAGGTGAATAATAGTACCTCAGCAAGTGGCTTTCAGGGGGAAAGGACCTCCAGGAGAGTTTTCACAGCCCTAAGGATCTCTAGATAGGCAGAGG
>NW_010417105.1:55559-59879 GCF_000710305.1 Buceros rhinoceros silvestris | reverse complement strand
CAGGTCCAGCATCCTGTAGATCACTATTGTTATTCTGGAAGAAGATCTGCCAGGGCACACAGAGGACAGCCAGCTGTTCTCAGAAGTGGTGTATAGCCCCATCATGTGCCAAAACTTCTACTGGTGCCAGCAAAAAATTCACACACTGACAGTTACACACCATCCAGGAACATGGGAACATTTGTAGATCTACATCTGCCTCCTTTCAGGACCAAGCAGGCTCCTTACCACTGTGCAACAAAACCCAGGCCATGGGGTAAGAAGCTACCAGCGCTGTCCTCCTCTTCCCGTAATCAGCATTTTCAGATCTCTGTGACAAACGTAGCCCCACAGCTAGATCTCCTTTCCTGAGCAACTGAGATCTGTTGCTGAGGTTGGAGCAGCCCACGTACACGGATCCTGGGGCAGAGGGACACAACAACCAACCAGCAGCAATCGCAATTGATAATTAGGGACTATTGTGCTCTGCCATCCTCTCCTGATCTGAGGCAGGCACTTTCCTGCCCTTTGCTGGAGAGGGAGGCAATGGTGTCCAGAGCGCACAGAGAAGCCGCTGGCAGCATCTGCGGGCACTTCGGAGCTGCTCCAGCTGCAGGCTTGGAGGTGTCACATTCCGCAGTTGCTACAGCAAGTGGGGCAATTAGCTCATCGAGTGCTAAGCAATCCGTCCATCCAACACTGAGCAGCACCTGAAGCAGGTCCTCGGAGCCTCAGATTGCACTACGGTATAGAGAGGAATCTTCGGACCTTAAATGCTCTATGCTTCAACTCTTCACTGATAAAAGGAGGATTAAGAAGCCCATTCATCTCAGAGAGTGTTGTGAAAAATCAGTCCATTAGTTTGTGTCCCATTAATGTTATCTAGGCCAAGGAGATGAATAATTCTGTCCCCAGAAGAAGATTTGTATAGCAAGCAGCATATAAGACAAGGGACCAAACCGAACAATAAAGCTAAAGTGAGATGTTGAGAAATGGTTTGTTAAGTGGATGCCATTCGTCCCGGCACAGGGTCAGCCCGTGTCTTACAGAAGTACGTGTTTATAAGCAGAGCCTGCGGTGTGGTGCGCGCACACACAGGGGCTGCCCTAAAGCTTCGTCTAACCGGGACGTGCCCCACCTTGCTGCTGATCGATTTGCAACCCACGTGTTGTTCTGGGCTTTTTAAATGCTGTGGTTTTCTGTGTAATATCTTCAAGAGTGCTAATCCTTGTTAAGCGACAGCTGTTCACCGGGGAGCACAGCAACAAGCTCCCGGGGACCAGCCGTTCTCGTCGGAGATCAGCTGTTGCTGGAATAGCTGAGGCAGAAGAGAGCTGCGGTGGGTGTGAGCGCAGCTGCACACCAATCCCACCAAAGCAATTTGCTTCCAGTGCTCAGAGATCTCACCGTTATCTCCCACCTTTGTCCTCTGAAGCGGGGTTGGTGTGACTCCTTACCAAGGCTGCGTCTGGAGGCCACTAATTTGTTGGAGCGCACGAATTGTGCCTGAGCTGGAGCTGCATCCCTCCTCAAACACACAAATCTCCCACTGACTGAGGGTGGATGCTGCCAGATGACTGCAAGGGGTTCTGCCTTTGACCCCCATGGACCCCAGCATGTCCACCTCAGGCACCCAAGCAGCTCATCGCTGTAGCGGTCCTCTACCCACCATGAGCAGATGAGCCTGGAGCCCTCTGCTCCTTGAGGTCCTCAAGAAGGCGAGCCTTCGAGCATCCAGGCAGGTGAGAGGAGCATCTGCTGCACGGCCAGTGCTTGTTTTCCAGTGCACATGCAGAGCAGGAGGGGGATTTGAACGAGGACAAGTCCATTCGGTGAAGGGGACAGGTTTTCTGAAGCTTCCCCTGGCTCCTGAGGGAGCTTGGTTGCTTTGCATGGCTCTTTGTACACTCCCAGCAGTAAAACAAAGCACCAACAAAATAGGTGGCTTCAAGACTCGTTTTAGAGATGAAGTGCTTAGATTTCTTCTTCTCTGTACCTGCTTCAGTCTATAGTCTGGAAGGATTTTGGTTAAAATATCCCATTTTCTTTCCTTTCCCCCCTCAGCTCTGGAAAGAGCTGGAGTGAATGTGTGCTCCAAGAGCTGGGCTTATCTGCTGAGCCACAGCCCGATTTAAAATTGTCGCGGTTTGAGGAGGGGGGCTGTGGCTCAGCAGATAAGCATGTAAAATATTGGGGCTTCCAGAGCTTTTCCTCTATCAGAGGTAGCCGAAGTTGCAGTCTCTGGATGTCCAGGACATGCAAGGCGACATGGAAAGATATCTTCACCCAAGCTGGTCAGGTGATACACCCAGATATGCTCAGGGCTCCACAGGTGAGGAACCAACGCAACCCAAGGTGGACTCTGTCAGTTTTCAATGCGCACCCACTGCTGCACCAAGCGGCTTTTGCCTTTGGCGGGTTGTACACAATAACTGTAATATGAAGTATCTGTTTCTGACAGTCTCCGAGGAGTTCAGGAACAAGGCTCCTGATGATATACAGAAATACCTTCCTTTCATCCAAAATATCTCTATTAGTTATAGCTTGCCCTTTTAGCGGAGAACGAAGTGTGAAAATCTCAGTGTCAGAGGAGCAGCCTCCAAAAATTAAACGTAAATTGAAAAGGCAGTGGCTGAAGAGGAGCTGGCAACTCATCTTCTCCTCAGTGAGCCCCTCTTGTAACAGGTACAGAGCTGCCTGGGAAGGACTAAAGGTGCTGAAATATGATGTTTATTGAATGATCAAGGAGCGCTGCTCTGGCTGCTCAGGAGGATTTATTCTCCATCTGCGCTTGTTTTTATTCCACTGGCATGCCTAATAAATATCAACTCTTTTAAACAAAAGCATCCCCATTTGCAAACGTGTTAGCAAACCTTTGGCATTTCCCAGCGATTCTGCCTCGAACCTCCCCGCCTGGAGGCCCACGTGTTTATCCCCAGGACTTGCTGGGATTTCTCAGGCCGGGGGTCCCTCGAGTTCACTCCTCTGCCTGTTGCCTGAAAAAAAAAAATCAAAGTTCTCTTTTTTTTTTCAGCGCACGCACTTCCAGATGCTCACACAGGTGATTGCAGATAACCCAGGGAATTTGAGGAAGCACTTACTAAGTGAAAGGTCCGTTTTACATAAACACACCAAGGCTCAGAAACCTTTGCTGTGCAACTAGAAAAGAAAAAAAAAATTAAAAAATCTAAAAATCTCCAAATCCCAGGGCCCTGTGAGGCAGTAAGTAAAGTTTGGCAACTTCCTAATGCATAACCCGTCATTACAAGCTGCTCCGTGTGGCTCCCCAGAGGGCTGGTCCATAAAGGATAACAACCTTTGCCTGCTGGGAGCTATTAGCTTAAATGGTAGCGGGTTGCTGCAGCATTTAAGCCTGATTATAATAGTGTCATTGGATTTGTAGGCGCTGGGATCCATGCAGATGGATTTCACAAAAATTCTGAGAAATTACAGCCAGGAAAGGGAGTTAGAGGGATGTCTCTCCGCGTAGCAAGTGCTGGCTGACTGAAACTGCAAATAGAGGATCGCCAGGAGAAAAAACAAAACAACGAACCAGAGTAAGTTAAATGAGGTTCAACGTTGTAATGGGGAAGTTCGGAGCAGAAATGTTTTCCAGGCTCTGGAGTCTGCTGGAACCAGCAGATACATTAATGATCGAAATGCCTGCATGTCTCCTCTTCATTTTCACATTAAATTAGTATTATTTTCTTCAGACAGCCTATGGGTGCCTGCGCGTTCAGGAGGTGTGTGAGCAATTAAATCGTTCGCTGGGTTACGCGTGGCATTGCACGGAATTTGGCAGGTATGGAAAGCTCCCGTGCAGGTGCTATCTGGAGATTAGCACATCTCCCATCCCATCATTTCTAGGGATTCAGAAGACAGACCTCAAGCCAGGAGATCTCGACAGATCCAGTCACAAAACCTGAATTTCCACATCCTGGAAACAAGCTGGTAATTTACACCTGGTTAAAGCACATGACCCAGAAAAACGTCGATCTCGTACAATTTATTTGTCTGTCCTTGACTTGCAGACATCAGGGCAACCAACTCACCTCAGTCTCCCCTTTGTTGGGAAGGTAAAGGACTACGCTCTTGCAGCAGCTTCTGCTCAAGGGATTTTTGTTTCTGTTTTCTTTTTGGGTTCTACATTGAACTGTTTAGTGGATCTTTTAGGCAGTTTTCTCACCCTCGGAGCTGCCACAGCATCCATGCTGTTCACAGAATCACAGAATGGTTTTGGTTGGAAGAAACCTTTAAGATCAAGCCCAAATGTTAACCCAGCACCGCCAAGTCACCAATAAGCCATGTCCCTAAGTGCAACATTTACCCATCTTTTCAATC
>NW_010417105.1:45562-55058 GCF_000710305.1 Buceros rhinoceros silvestris | reverse complement strand
GTTGTCAGAGCCAGAAGGTCTCCCCGGAGCCTCCTTTGCTCCAGGCTCAGTCCCCCCAGGTCCCTCAGCCGCTCCTCAGCACATTGTGCTCCAGACCCTGCTCCAGCTCCGCTGCCCTGCTCTGGACACACTCCAGCCCCTCAGTGTCCTTCTGGGAATGAGGGGACAAAACTGAACCTAGTCCAGGGGGACAATCTCTGCCCTGGTCCTTCTGGCCACACCGGTGCTGGTACAAGCCAGGATGTTGTTGACTGTCTTGGCCACCTGGTCCCACTGCTGGCTGCTCTCCAGCCGCTGTCACCAACACCCCCAGGGCCTTTTCTGATAGGCAGCTTTCCAGCTGCTCTTCCCCCAGCATGGAGTGTCGCAGGGTGTCATTCCTCAGCTTGCTGGTGGGCCATCCTAGAGTCACTGAGATCTAGCCGTTGAAGCCGAGCTTCTCCCAGCCACCACCACAGACGGTCACCTCAGCAAACCCCGAAGTGCCTGGCATGGTGTAGCTGGGAGGCAGTGAGCCTTCCAGCAGCTTCTTTACAGAGCCATTTATAAGCTTCCACTTAATTAAAATAACCACTAATAAGTCCGGCAGCTTAGCGGTAGCAGCCTGCGTTCTTCATGCACTTGCAGATGATCACCTGCTCCCAGCGCCTACAGCCATTGCCTCGGCTCCGTTGTGTTTCACCAAGGGTGTCGGGAGGAAGGAAAAGACAAGCAAGAAACACGACTTGAGGCTGCCTCAAACAACCTGACAACGATGTTCATTTTCAGAGCCAAGCTTCAGCATCCTGTCACGTGTCCATCCTTGCAAAGAGTGAGCTGAGGCGGGTACGGAGGGCACAGTACACAAAGCTGTGCCTGCACACAAGCAGGCAGCCTCTAATTTCACCCCCACTACCAGGGCAACAAGCCTTGACTCAAAAGCCTCAGGCAGGGTCACCTACCCATCTTCAATGGGTTTAACCCTTCGTTACCTTTCAAAATCCCCACTGCTTGGGCAAACAGTGCCTCACCATTCAATAATTCTTTTTTAACATTTCACAAAATCTTTTTGTCCTCTTAAGGCTTAAGGAGAACAAAAAAATGCACATTCCCTATTTAGAAACATTCTTGTGATGTTTATTGGAACAGGCTGAAAGAGCTGAGGTTTGAAAATTAGTATCTGGCAAGGAAACAGTGTCCTCAGGGGCCAGCGAACAAGCCGCACTGGGAGGGAAGTGATGGGACCAGCCTTTAAAGGCTGGAAAATTGCAAACCAAGTGTGCTCAGCAGTATTTTCCTTTATGCAGTTCTTTTATTCTTAAGATGAAAATTGCTCGGGACAAAAGCATCGGCCTGATACCTGGGACAGTCTGCTTCTTCCTCTTCTTTTTCCTGTGAAAATACGTGCTTCTTTGAAGAGAAGAAATGTTCAGCAAGAAGCAAATGCCAACGTGACCATTTTTAATGCAAATTCTCCGAGATCTCTCCCCGCTCCTCTAATACTGCATAAGAAAATCTGTGACAGTGCCTCTGCAGGGCTGTCAGTCTGCACCGCCCTTGCACTGCCGGGAGAGGAACAAGGGCCTGTGGTGGTTTTACGTGATGAGAAGCTGCCTTGTTCATTTCCCAGCCTCTGATCCCACCTCGACATGATAGTGAGGGCCTCTTCCACTCCTCTCTGGGACTTGCCGTCCAGTCGCTCATAGATTTTAATGACTGGACAAAACTGGTGCTGGTGGTATCGCTACAAGAATGCTCCTGTGGGCAAGGGGTCCACAGCACCCCTTGCACGGGTCGAGGCAGGCTCAGAGGCATGTCCTGCACCAGCAGTCCCAGCCCCATGCAGCATGCACAGAGTTAAACCCCGCTCTGGCATTCCCGGGGGACCCATGCTCTAGCTGATCCCAGCTCCGGGGCGGGGGATGGGGCTGTGACTTTCCCAGCAGTTCTTCCCACACTCAGCCTCCGCTGGGATTCGGCAGAGCCCCTTGGTGGAGCATCGCACTGACCCGCGGCCCTGTGCGCGGGGCCCAGGCTGCCGTTGCTGACCGCCCCCGCGGATGGGCTGATGGATGGTGGTTCCCACAGCCCATGCTGGGGAGGAGGAGGAGGTGCAGCCCACCAAACGCAGCCCCTGGGAGCCACAAATCACTGCGAGGCCCTGCCGCCGCATGTCCCGATTGCGGATGCTGTGCTAGCAGCTGTACCCCTGAGCCAACCCCTGGCTCCCTCGGGGTGTCTGCAGGATTAGGGTTGCATGCAGAGCACATGTACTTCCCAGGGAGAGTGTCCATGGTCCTATTTAACCCACCTTCTAGCACCCTCCTCCCCAGAACAGTCCCTTGCTGATGGAACTCTGCCCACCCACTTTATCATCATCTCAGCACCAGCATGCACCAGTACTCCACAGCATTACACGCTAATGCACACAAGTGCTCACGCCTGTGATGGCCCAATGCCTCTGCCTGATTGTTCCTCTGACAAACCAATCACCACCTGATTAACATTCCTCTGTCTACAAACACACAACCTCAGCCGCAGCCCCCGCCCGTATCACCACACGCACATCACCGCAGTGCAGCCCACCCACACAGCCGCAGGAGGAGCGCAGGAGCTCATGCACCGCCACTGGGGGTCCAGACCAGTTTCTGCAAGCCCTTCTCCAGACTTACACCCTCAGGCTAACTGGGATTGACTCCTCTGCCCCAGAAACGTCCATCCTGACTGCAGCTGCCAAGGGAATACTGGGTATAACAGTTCAGCAAGTGATGATTTAGATTTTCCAAATGCTTTAGGAGTATTAACAATTCATACTCATTAAGTAGCCCCATCTGGTCAGCACGCAGCTGCGTGCATGCAGGAGAGGTCGTTTCCACCAGGTGCCCATAAGCCTTTTTGTTCCTGTGGAGACAACTTCCCCAAGGCAGGAAAGTGGTGGAGTGGAGAGAAAAGAGCCTGGGAATAGCGTCCAGTGGTCATCCCACCCAGGAGAGAGTCCTTCCTGCGAGATGAGATGACCCCATGGCAGACCCAGAACACTCAGGCTGATTTTCCCACAAGAGATGCACAAGAGGAGTGAGAGAGGATGGGAGGAGAGCCCCAGCAACGGCTCCCAGCCGCCAGGATGCCCAAGGTGAAGGGAAGGCAATGGAAAGCCGCTGGAAGGCCACAGCAGGAAGGGAGCTGCTGAGCTGTAATCCAGCACACTTGGCTGTTTAACGCGGCTTATTGCAGCCCTCGGTTCTCCCTCTCCCTGCAAGACAAATGTGATCACTGCTCCATATGCTTCACTTGCCTTCCCCAGCAACATTCAATTCACCGCTGAGTTTTGCTGGGGGGCAGGATAAGATTGTGCAGATATAATAACTCCATTCATCACCTCCGAGCAGGGGTGGGCAAACAGCGCTTTGTAAATGACTCGGGAAGTTTGGCAGCTCCGATCCCACCAATCTCCCTGACAGGCAATACCAGCGTGCCCTCGAGACCCGGAGCGGCACATCCAGAGGAGCCAGACTCACTGCCACCACGCCGGCACGGACCCTGCCAGCCTGTGGTGCACCAGCCTCGTGGTCATGGGGGCTGATGGAGGCGAAGGCTCCCACCGCCCGGCCTCTCCCGGCGAAAACACTCGGAGCAGCAGGAGCACTAAGGGGGTGCTGGTGCCCCAGCCATGAGTGATGGTCTGAGTGCAGACAGAGCCCCCACAGTGCCCAGGGGGACCCACCTGTAGGACTTGGGATCTTTGCACATGGACCCCACCAGGGTCCTGTCCCACTGTGGATGTGTTACCCGTGATGGACCTGAGTACCAAAGGCTTTGGGTGCTTTCCCAGCATGCACAGACACAAATGGTCACTCACAGCCTGGCACTGCTGGCCAAAGCGTCCCCTCCTGTCCTACCCTGTCTTAAATAAATAGCTTCTACTAGCCAAAATATAAAAGAAAATAACAGGTATTTTTAAAATAAAAGGTGCAGGTGTACGCGGCAGCTCCAGCTGCATCCCACACTGCTTCCTTGTCGTCTCAGTGCCTGGGAAGCGCAACCCTGCTGCTGACGTGTGGCTTTGATTCCAAGTATTAGTCCTAATTCCCTGCACCGATATCCTCTGCTGATCCAGGATCTGGGGGCGAGGGAGCCTGAGCCAACGCTGCCCGCTTCCGTGGTGCTCTCTGTTGCGCCCACGCTGGCAGCGGCTTTGCAAGCTGGCGCCGCGAGGAAGCGCTCCCCCTGTGCTGGGCTCACACGGTCTGCGCAGAAATCACTGCAGGGTCACGGCTCAGCGACCTCCTGGCCAAGCTGGCTAGTAAACACCGACCGGCTGGCGAGAGTGTCCTTTTTCAACCAAACTTTTGGCCTGCATCTGTTTTTAGGTTTTTTGGGTTGTTTCTTCTTCCAAACTTTTAATTACCGATTTTGTGGGGAAGGAGCCCTTGGGAAACCACTGGTTTGGTGAGGGCTCGCTGCTGACTGGGGTTTTCGTTAGAAGGCTGGCATCCATTAAAGCAAATCCAAGGGGCTGAGTTTTTTCTTTCTTGACGCAAAACGGCCTTTCCAGAGGCTTAATAGAAATTTGAGTAAGGCGCTTGTTGCCAAGGAGGCAAAAAAAATTGATTTAGTGTGTTCAAGCTCATTCATTATTTTTCACAAAATATTTTAAAAGGGTGAAATTTCCTGAGTTTGTTTTCAGCAGAGTTTGCAGGAACATGTTAAGATGCTTCTCCATAGAACAGCGATTACTGATGTTCATTTTCAGGATTAAAAAGAGACCAGGTTCTTCTGACCATTTTGATTTAGCGATGAGGAGACCGCGGCAGCTTCCTACGCAAGCACCATATTGTGAGTATCCCCCTACCAAATAACGTCGCACACCCAGTCTTGTCTAAAGGGAGACTAGGTAAATAAATAAATAAACAAACAACACAAATCATTATCAAAATGCCTTCGAGCAGTGTGTATTCCGACAGGGTGATGAAGCCAGGTACGCGCTGTGCTCTGTCAAACCAAACAGCTCTTTTTCAGTATTCCTCCAGCACTTTCTCTCGAGTAAGCACTGTATTTACTTACATATTACTATACAGGCACCGTATTTCCTTACATATTTTCTCTGCTTTTCATATTTCATGGAAATGGTGCTACAGGTACGTTGCATTAGGGGATGGAGAAGCATTATGCAGAACAGGCAAGTCAAGCCACAATCGGATCTGCTCCATGATGCCTGTTCCTGTCACCCTGGTAGCACACAGTGAGGCTCTCCTGCCCAAGAATGATCTGAGCAACTCGGGCACGTGCCTGGGCATAGGCTAGGTGTTTGGGGTAGCTCCCCTGCCTTAATGTATTAGAAAATTCACACAGTGAGTAGGGAGGAGGGGTTTTCAGGCACAAGAAGAGGAATTTGCACGTTCTTCTTCCAAACCACTGCAAAATCAGTTTATTGTTGTTGCTACTCTTCTTCCCTGTGCTGGAACGCGAGGGAATTACCCACAAAGAGAGTATGATAGGATGAGAAGTGCCATCCTGTTTCCAAGTGAGACCTGAAAATCCTCTCCCTTCTGCTTGGTGATGGGTTGGGGATGCAAATGGCTTGGGCAAAGATTCAAGGAAGAGATCTCATGAGCTGCAGCTAGAAGGTGACCAGCACAGGGCCTATGGAGAAACCAGCTGAGACCACCATGGGGACTATGGTGGTCTGAAGGGCCTGAAGATGGGGTGATACTTACAGCCAACCTGGGGTTGACTCCATTCAGTCTTTGCAATTATTTTTCCTCTCTTCTATTCCAAACGCATCTTCACTGGAGGTGTGGACAGACTACTCAAGGACTACTAGAAAAGAGACAAAGCAGCCTAGTAGATACCTAGATGTGGAGATCTGGGCCACTGGTGGTTTCCTCCAATCAGCAAGGAGCAAGTCCAGGCTTCTAAAAACTACAGAACTGAAACCGGCTGTAAACTGGAAAACAAACCTGTCTCTCTGATGGAAAGGATGCAAATCTCAGAGGCTGCAATGTCCTAATGAAGCACAAGAAAAGACACATTTCTAACCATGGCTGTAAAAGAGACATTTGCATAATGTTTGTCTGCAGATTGCAATGTTACGCTATGATGGCTTTAGAGGAAGGACAGGCTGTCCTCTTGAAAGTGTCACTGAAAAATATGCTTCCCTTGGAGACTAAGGGACAGCATTTGTATTCTCTGTTTGGTGGGAAATAAGCAGCCCAGAGGCTGCTTGCTGAGACGTTCGCCAGGTCACCCTGTGTTCTGAGACAGCAGCGAGGGCGCAGAAGGGTGCCCACCAACTTCCCAAACACACCCTGCTCTGGAAAGAGCTGGACCCACCTCACCAGTCAGGTCTCAGGAGAAGTGGGGGCAGCTGGGGGCACAGGACGACAAGCAAAGCTGAAAACAGGAGCCATCAGCCTCAGAAAGATCACACTGGGGACAAGTAGCCCTGATGTCGTAGATTTCTGGGTGTAGGGCAGGGAAGTCGGTGGATGACCATCCATACGCTAACCATGTTGGGTTTGTGGGAAAGGATCTTCTGATCAAATTTTGGTGAATAAAACCAAATAGAAGTGACCGGAATTTATGTGCTTGATTGAGGAACGTAACAGACAGAGAGTTAATTACTTATTGCAACCTGAGCCTTAAAAACCAGCCAGCAAGTTGGCATTTGAAATGCTGCTTTCACTGGCCTGGCTGTTCAGACAGAGCGTGGAAAAAGCCACGGCAATACCACCAAACCCATCCTTCCCCATGCTCGGGCAAGGGGATGTGTCCACCCCCGAGCTCAGTGAAATGGAGCTGTACCCAGCTCCCGCTCTACCTGCTAAACCTGTGGGAAGGCTCATACTCACAAAACTTGACGTTCCTCCGGGAAGGTTCATACTCACAAAACTTGACGTTCCTCCCAGCAGCAGAAATACAGGAGCTGCAAGCGGATACCAAAATGGAGTGTTTTTTAAATTTTTTAAGCCTTCTACACTTGGAAGTCTCCTGTTGGACCTCAAAGTGGACTCGTTACTCTCTGGTCTTTAGATGATTTATTAATTACAAGCAGCGTTAGGGCAGAACTGCAGTCCTGGTGATTTGTGCGAGACTGGAAAAAACTTCGCCCTTTGCAGGAACAAACCCCACGTGCATAGCCGAAAAAGGGAATGTAGTCCTTAAAAGACAACCCACGCACACAGACACACACACACAAATATCTACTCATATATATAAATATATCACTCTTGGTGCTGCGCCTCATGCTTCAGGACTGTATCTATTTTTATGCTTTCACAAATGACCACAGAAGAGCATTTCAAGAGAGTCTCAGAGAATAACATCCTTTTGTTCACAGGCACAGATACACTCATAATGGACTTGGCTGCAAAATAAAATAAGACTTTGAAAGAAGGAGAAAGAAGAAAGTTACCTGAATAACTGCAAACTTGGGGCTTCTCATCCAGTTGTCAGCATGAGGTATTTCTCCAGTTTGGAGAAAGAGCTCTGGACTCCCATCTCAGGAAGGATACAAAGAACAATGCAAAATCTCCTTCAAATTCTGAATGGAAAGAGGCATTGGATATCATTTGGAAGTAGTTAAATGCTGTGCTAATTATGGAGCACCCGCGTTTGGTCACACGGATGTTCAGCCGTGGTGGATTCAGGGAGGGAGCAAGAGCAGACACCAAAAACCGAGTCATGCTCTTTCTTAAACTGAAAGAGAGCACCAGACTTGGGGGGGGAAAGCTGATGTTATTCTGTACTGCCCAAATCAAACAGCAGATCCCAGCTTTATTTCTCCAGGAGAGCAGGTACCCGGCGGTACAAACACAGCGGCAGGCATTGAGTTCAGGACAAACATTTAGGATGCTCCTGGTGTGACACGAACATCAAAGAGGCTGATAGAAGAAAAAGGTCATGTTAGAGAATTTTTCTGGTGTTTGTCTTGAATAACTAATCACCACTGTAGTCTGTACCCCGGGATGCGCCCAGAGTGCGACATGTTGGGTGCAGGCTGGGTGCCGAGCTGTGCAGACAACGGGTTGGGAAACGCTGGGGCTAACAGAGCCTCAGGGCACCTCTGCAGGTCGCTGTGCTCAGGACCTGCTGCTCTGGCTTCATCTGGAGAAACCACTCCAGATAATGCATCTCATTTGTCTTGGAGGAATTAAATTTAAATTCCCAAAGAAATTTGATGGAACAGCATAATAGACGGGACAAAGCTCACGAGCCCAAGCTCCGTGTGCCTTCAGAGCAGAACAAAATCCATCTCTTCAAAACTCAGGTATCACACACAAACCGGAGGAAGTTTCTGAGTGAAAGACACCTGGACTAGAGCCAGGTCTCGAAACAGGAGGCAGCCTGACCTCTTGCTTCTAAATTAGGTTTTAGAAAACACGATTTCTGACTGAGAAAGCTGTGAGACCCACAATATTCATACGTGAGATCCAAAGTTAGGATCGTAAACTCCTTTTCAAGCACATCAGCAGGAGGAGGACCAAATCAAAACTCTCACTGTTATTTTTCCTGTTGTCATCATACAGTTACTAGTGAAAGCAGAATGGGCCTTTCTGCAACAGAGGGTATAATACAATCTATAGGCGTTGTAGGAAGACAGAGGAAAGAATAAGCAGGAGAGGAGGTGGGGAAGATGAGTGGAAAGTTACATAAAACTGCAAGATTAAAGTCATTCTGGGCAAATGTGGTTATTAGGAAACTGAAAAACCATGAAGGCTGGGCTTGAGCTGCTGTGCTTGGTGGCATCCACGTGGTCCATTGGTAACCTGGAGAGAGCCTGCCCATGGGGCTGTCCCAGAGCAGGCATCCTCACAGAGCCCGGCCAGGCACCAGGAGGGGCTTGGGTTGCATTTCTGACTTCCAGCAGAGCATGACAAAGAGGATGGGAGCCCCTGTCAGGGGTCTTCAGCCTGTCTGAGCTCCAGGATCTTCAGAGCAACCGGGTCTAGAATAGGGTTTCCAATGTACCAACAAAGCCGAGGGGAAAGGCGAGAGCTCCCTTTCCTCCGGGGGAAGATTTCTTGAATCCCGAGGTGCCAACACCATCCATGCTGCCAGATGCAAGGTGGGACAAATCCTGCTGCCCCTGTGGTGCTCCTCAGCAGGGATGTCTGCTCCAGTGACACTGGAAAAAGGGATAAGCGTTGTCAGAGCTCACACAGCAAACGCTGCATCTTGTCCATCACGCAGGGCAGCATCACGGGTGCTCACCTATGCAGCCGGCGTTCGGCATTAGGGCAGCAGCAGAGATAAAAGCCAGAGTAAAACCACAGAAGTGCAGAGCGTGGCTGAGCCGCGGGGCAGAAGGGAAAAGCACCACGCAAGAAATTGATTCCATTAAAAAGTAATCTCAAATTTAATAAAAGTTATGATTTGATTATAGCTGTAGAACCGGAGGGCAGGGAAGGGAGTGCAGAGAGAGAGCTAGGAGGAGGCACAGGGGAGGGGCAGAGCAGCACTCAGGTCTGGCGAAGCCTCCAGAATGGCTCTCACAGCCCCCCTGGCTACTGACTGG
>NW_010417105.1:33935-45442 GCF_000710305.1 Buceros rhinoceros silvestris | reverse complement strand
CTGGCCTGTCCCCAAGCATCTCTGCTCCTGCCTCTATCACCCTCTGACCAGCAGCACGGCTCCCTGCACTGAGCTCCTCTGTCCCCACCGTGGGACTCAGGCACGGGAGGGGGATGCAGCTGGGCAGGATGGAGAGCATCATGGGGATGCTTATCCAAATAAACACAGCATTTATGAAATCAATGCTTCAGCATGCTTGGATGAACGCAGAGAAACCCTGATGCATCCCAGAAGATGCTCTTGCTTTTCCGAAGCTGGCTGGGACAGCTTCTCTGTGCAAACCCCCCTGCTCCAGCCATGCCCAGCTTCTCCAGCAAGGCAGCAGCAGCCCCTACCTGCCCCTACAGATGAGTCCTACCTCCCCTCTGTGTCTTGGGACTGTCACAGGGGTAGGCAGACTCAGGGGTTTGGGGAAGGACACCACAGGGTTCTTCACACACCAGAACCATCAGGTGCTGAGCTGAACCAGGCGGCTGCTGGTAGAGACCAAATGCCAGGGGGGAGCTGATGAGGCCAATACCTTGAGTGCCCTCAGCTGTCACACATCTGCAACCTTTAAAAGCTGTCCTTGGCCCTAAGACCTGCTGGGTCTAGGAGTGTTCCTGTCTCCAGGGGTGGTTCCATCTGGCTCCAGCAGAGAGACAACCCCCTGAGGACAGTGTGTGCTCTCTGGGTAAGCTGTAGACACTCTTGGGGCATGGTTGAGAGGGATGTATGAGAGTAATGCCAGTAAAGGCTGATGTGGGGTATGGGGAGAGGTGGGTGCCAGCCTGATGTTGATCCAGACCCCACATGGCCATGAGGGATCCAGGTATTTCTGCTCATTTTTGTTGGGGGAGGAATGGGCACGTCCCTGGGTGGGAAGATGCCGTATTGTTGGTGCTGAGCAAAACTGGTGGTGAAGGAAAAACACAGAGGAACTTGCTTGTTCCAGGAGTTTTTCTTGCATGTTCAATTAGATGCCAAAGACCAATGATTCTGCTGTGCAAAATAAGTAAATAAAAATAGCTTTGCATGTTGGAGTAAGGCAAACACCCAACCCCTGTCCTGTCAAAAGAAATAATGACTTGGTTTGTGAGTCAACATCTACACTGAAACCAGCGGCTGCACCCTCTCTAATTCCTCTCTTTATATGGGTGATGCTGGAAGCTGGATGGCTGCCAGGGTCCTGACGGTGAATGTGTGTGAGTGATGCATGTACTTAGCCAGCAGCGTTACGTGTCACAGGTAAGGAGGTTCCTTCCAGCGTGGGTGACAGGCAGCGGCTGGCAGAGCAGCCGAATCTGCCGGTGCATGTAGAGAGGTAAGAGAGAATAATTAATAGAACACCAATTATCTGGGCTTTACCTTCTGAGCTGAGCCATTATATTATTTGAAAGTGTGTGGTTAGGGAAGTAAAGAATAAGAGGAGAAAATAAAAACGCGTTAGGACTAAAAGAAATCCAATCTGAGGAATTAAAAGGCATCTAATGCCGCTACTTAAGTGGGCATGATAAAACTGATGGGCATGCCACGGTAAAGTCAAATATGTTCCAAAAATATTTCTGCTTGGTAATTAAAAAAAAAACCCCAGCAGTGTGTATTGCAAGTTTACAGAGCTAATGAGATATTTTTCATTCTAAACTGTAACCACGGTGGTTATTAAATTGTATTATTGAGTCAAATGCATTTAAATTAGAGATGCTGCGCAACGGGCTTCCGAGTGGTTTGGAGTAACTCCTGGGGAACTTGTGGCTTAATAATATGGACCGTGATAATGTGAAATACTGAGAAGGCTTCAGAGGATGGGGAGAAGGGAACGTTGGGCCAAGAGCAAAGAAAGAATGTAATTGCTGGAGTTATCTGGCTGAGCACTTGATCCTACGTAAAATAGCAGGATGGCTGGTAAAAGATCCAGCTAAGAATTAATTGAGAATAAAATGTTTTTGTAATAGTATATTGTGGCCACTCAGCAGGCTTGTTGGAGCGTTCCTGGTAGGGGATTGTGAATCAGTAAGGATACCTATCAGGGTGATTTTCTTGGATACCTCTGAACCATGTGCGGTGTTGAAGAGCTGGTGAAACGGGAGGATGGAGGACTTCATGGGACCACCATGAGCTCAGGCACCTCTGAAAGAGAAATTAAATCCAGGTGTTCAGGCAACATCCTGGTACTTCAAAAGCCACGGATAATCCTCCAATGTACTGTAAGGTACTGAACTCCAAGCCTAAAATACCAGATGCTACAAAAACCCAGTGTGCAGGTAGAAAGGAGAGACTGGGAATGTTGTTGGTGTTGTGGGCTCCTGCAGCAACAGGGTATTTGCCTCATAAAAATGGCCAGGAGGCCTTTGACAGAGTAATGCCACCTTGCAGAAGAAAGTGAAAAACATAAAGGCATCCCTCTGATCCTTGATGTAAGGAAAACCTCCTTGGTCCAGAACCTGGGCATCAGGTTAATCCTGGGCAAGATGTGTCTTCCCATGCCAAGTCCACCTTTACCCGTGGCTGCTTGCTGATGCTCCAGAGGTAAAAAACAAGCCCGAACCCCAAGTTAGACATCAAGTGGCAGAAGTAGGAAGTCCTCCTGATTCCCCAGACCACAGGGTGATGTATGGCCTAGGCATGGCACGCTAAATACATCTCCCTGCACCCCCTGTTTAGACGCACCAAGAAACAGCACAGCCAACCCCTCATGTCACAAGCAGCAGTTTCTCACCACCTCCCCTCTGGAGGAGGAGGAGGGCTGGTGTGGCATGTGTCGAGTTGTCTGGGGGTTGGGTGCTGCCTGTCCAGCAGAAGCACTGGGCGGATGGGAGCCTGGGGCGGCTCACATGGGTGGGAGCTGTGCTGATGCCTGACAGCCCCAACCTCCAGTCATGGCTGGTTTTACCAAGAAACCGGAGAGGGACTTGAAAAGCTCATCGCCGCATTGTGGGAGAGGAGTGGCCGGTCGCTGCCTCTTCACCATTCCATTTTCTTCCCCTTCTTGGTCTTCAGCAGGGCGCCGCTCCGCCACGCTGCCTGACTCACCGCTGTGAGTGGGAGAGCGAAGCTCACTGTGAGCTCAGGCAGTTCAATTTTCAGATTTTGATCAGGACTCGCTTTATGAGGAAGGCTGGAAGCCAGAGCTGGCCCGTGGGTGCAAACTAGGGGTGACAGCTGATGGGTGTGTGCCCTTCTCCCAAGTCCTTCGCGCGCTGAGCCAGCTCTGCTGCACGAGCCATCGGAAATGCTGCGAAAGCAGCACAGCTCCTTTCTTTTTAAGTGGGATTGTGGCGTTTTGGCATCATGTCAGCTGTGCTCGAGACTTTTCTTTGCGGTTTGTTCTTTTTAAAATTTGTTTTGCTCGGATAGTTGGTGCGCGAGTGTTCTCGGTTATGTGAGATGGGTTCTTACGAGGCTTTTAAGTAAACACTCAGCTGGGTGGATTTGCACTTTGTTCTTCTGCTTGTAGCTGAATCATTGAAACTGCTCGCTGTGGCCACAAAAATGTGCGCTTCTGTGATTTTGGTTTTGTCTGTGAAGATGTCTGCTTTCGAGTTGGACGTGGCACTCTTTACATTAAGTGACAGCCATAGTAACTACAAATCCTGCAGTTACTTTGAGCCCTGGCAGCATGAGAGCTCTCAGATGAGCAGGACTGTGAGGTCTCAGCTCACGACTGTGGCTGGTCCGGCAGTTGAGCTCTACAGTCCTACTGGTCAAAACTGGGTTTGGTTATGTCTAAGCAAGACCCAAGATCTCCCCTCAGAAAATCAAAGGGCTGCTTGGAGTGAAGCAGCAGGTCATCCCCTCCAGGATAGCTCCATCTTAACACCTCCAGAGAGGCAGAGGGGTCTTTGTGGGCCTCCTCATAGTTGAGGTACAGGCTAATCAGACGTGAACTGGAGCAGTTCCTCCCATGATGCAAAGTTTTCACCCAGTGCGAGAGCTTCGCAGAAGCTTCTGGGACTGCTGTTATCACGTCTGTTCTCCTTGGCTCTCTCAGGGAATGGCTGTTACTGGTTGCTGTACCAGGACCTCTGAAGACAGGTGGAAGAGCTGATGTTCAGTTGTGCGTAAGCTGCAAGCTGAAGATCGCTTTAGTAGTTGACAATTAAACCTTGGCATGTCCCCGAAATGCGGTCAGCAGAATGGGCTGTAGGTCAGAAGGTGGTTGAGATGGTGAAGGAGCAGGGTGCTAGGACATCTGCTGCTGTTCTGCAACAGAGATCCCATCTCTGTTTTCCCACCTGATGCTCAGCAGTCCCACAGTTTGCTAACACTCAGCCAGCCGAGGCTGCTGCTGGAGACACGTGCAATTACTAGGGAGTGTTTTTATGAACCAGCATGAAAATGCGCATCATCCTTACCTCAGCAGTCTTCGTGCAAAGAGGAAGCTGCTCTGGTCCTTGGCGCAAGCTGTTCACCTTGCACCCACCTGTTCACGCAGTGTTTAGTCCGCACAGCGCCGCGACTCCAAGCCCAGGAAACAGCTTTTTATCCCAAACCCGACCCGCCGCTGGGCCCTGCTGCAGGGCCCTTGCTGGGGTGCTGAGTTTTTCTTACTATTTTGCAGCAGCTTTTGAGTCTTGGGGAAACGTGATGTTTTATCAGGCCCTGATTTTGCTGCTGAAGCACAATCCTTGCTGTCAGTCACTTGTGTGCCACGCTGTCACAACACTTCTTTAGCCCTGACTTTTTTTTATTCATTATTGATCACGGGAAATTGTTTCTAGAAGTGGGATGTAATTTATTTATTAGCGAGTCTTCCCGTGGAATGTGATTTGTGCTGAAGCCCTTTACTCTGAATCGTGCTTTGGCAAATACGATAAGACTCTGGAAGTAGGACAGCTTTGATGCTGAAGAGTCGCTCTTAACATCCCAAACACTCTGCTGTGAATGTGACTGCACCCTCCCCTCCATGCTTCACTTCTGCTGGAGCCAGAGGCTCCCCGTCGCTCCCTTTTAAAATTGAAGCCATCTTCCTCTGCTATTGGTGGCAATCGGCAGGGCCGGAAGCATATTAGACCCCCTCATATCACATCGATATTATTACTCTTGATAAACTCATAGGAAGTATTTTAGGCAGAGTAAACTTTTTTGATGGAAGGAATTGAGCAAATGAAATTGTGTATATATATAGCAAAGGCTGTTTGATAGCCAATAAAGATATTTTTAAGTACAGAGTCTGGTATGTTGTTCTGTTAGTCAGAACTATCCCTGATTTTAGGATTCAAAATATTTTTGTAAGCCAATGTGTTTGTCTTCCCCGTGAAGTGAGGGACAAGTGGGTAGAGGGGCAAAAATGGGATTTGCCTACTTGCGGTTGCTCAGCCAGCAACTAAGCACCACGCAGCTGCTCGCCCCCCACAGTGGGGTGGGGAGGAGAATCAGGTTATAAACGTAGGACTTGTGGGTTAAGATAAAAACAGTTTAATTAAAGTAAAATAATGATTGTAATGAAAATAAATATAGCAAAAAGAGAGAAATAAAACCTGAGAGAAGACAAGTGATGCACCATGCAATTGCTCATCATCCGCTGACCAATGCCTGAGCAGTGATCAGCCCCTCCCAGCCTGCTCCCCCCAGTTTATACACTGGGCACCATGTTCTGTGGTGTGGAATATCCCACTGGCTGGTCCGGGTCAGCTGGCCTGGCCACGCTCCCTCCCAGCTTCTTCATACCTGCTCGCTGGGAAACTGAAAAAACCTAAACTTAGGCTAAGCGCTACTTAGCAACGACTGAACGTCGGGGTGCGATCAACGTTTTTCTCACACTAAATCTGAAACACCAGCTGCTGGAAAGAAAATTAACTCTGTCCCAGCCAAAAGCAGGATGACACTCAACTAATTCACCGACACCCCCTGCTCTGAGAACATCCACAAGAGCTATTCCAGCTGCAGACTTACTACGAACTCCAAAGATAATCTGTGTAGAGGGACGAGTGCTCCTAAAACTGGTGTTACAATCTCTAACAGCAGCTCAGCTTCCTTAGTCTAGCCTCTATCATGTTTTTTTTTACACGGGGGAATGCCATCTCTTTCATTTCCTCCCCTCTCACGATTTATTTTTTTTACCCATAAAAGCCTGAAATGTTCTCTTGCACTTCTGCTATTGTACCCAGGATTTTAGTGGGAACATTTGAAAAATAAATACTAGGCAAGGAGCACTTTCACTTTTATTACAGCTATTCTCCCTGCATACGCAATGGTGAATTAACTCTATTTCTGCAAGTCCCTTGATTTTTTTTTTTTATGTATCAGTGAAGAGAAGCTAAGGCCATAAAGCTTGTTTGGTCCTGCAGACATTCGAGTTCCTAAATATGTGAAGACACCCCAGCAGAGCCCACGCTGTTCCTCTATTTTTTGTGCAATTCTATTTTAGTGCATGTAGAGCTAGTGATTTCCAGTTTGCTTAATTCCCTTTAAAAGCTGAAAATCTCTCCAAATCTGTTTCTCTTCCTATTTCTGAGCCCATGTGTTACTGTCGCAGAGTTATAGCATGACGCCGCCTGAATATAGGCAATTTTCTTCTGCAGACATGTTATCATTACTCCATCAATACATTCATTGCTTCAGAACCTCTGGGCCAATAGCTGCTCTGCTCTAGCGAGCACCAGAGATAGCAGACGCTTGCTAGTCTTAAAGCTTTGGAGGAGGTGCCCTGGTCCATATTCCACTGTCTGGGGCATTCTGGCAAAACCTGTATTGACTTAAACATTTTCCCTTCCCCGGGCTCTTCAGCATGATCTTAATGTTTTCCCGGCTTTATGGTGGTGCGATGCTTGTGGATGCACAGACTTGAGCTCAGCGCCTTGTTTATTGAGTTACTTTTATGGTTGCTTATAACCTTCTGTCTTAATCTCATTTTATGCCTTTTTTCCTCTCCCAGTCTTCATAGTGGGAACTGTCTCTGATATTTAAATGCCCACCTACATGATCGGTAGATATTAAGAGTAATATGTTTGTCTCGTCCGTTTAGTAAATGCTGGGCATGGCTCCCTTTCCCGGTAAACCTGGGTGATGTGACGCTTGCATCGCGTGGTCTTTTCTTCAGTGGTCACAGTAGTAATAAATAGGTTTATTGCCATTGTCAGAGACATATGTTTCAAGGCCAGCAGGGCCTTTATGATTATTTGGTTGGAGATTATGGATTGCTCAGAGCAGAATTCAAAGCACTGAGTCAAACTTAATAACGTGGAGGGGAGTACGCGTGATCTGAATGCATCGCTTGAAGATGCAGCCCTTAGGTAGGTGTCACTTGAGCGTGGCGTACAAGCGTGTGCGCTTGGCATTAGTTGTGTGCGCCGTCACCTTGCTGCTCCAAGTCCGTAGCGCTCTCT
The DNA here is from genome assembly GCF_000710305.1 of Buceros rhinoceros silvestris. NCBI lineage: Eukaryota > Metazoa > Chordata > Aves > Bucerotiformes > Bucerotidae > Buceros > Buceros rhinoceros. The sequence continues at coordinate 38,135 of NW_010417105.1, read as the reverse complement.
CAAATCAGGCTGCCCAGACTGGAGGTGATGATCTTCCACGTGCTCAGGGTTTTCTTTGCACCGTGAAAAGGTTGCACATTATTTACACTTTGTGTTCTTGCGGCAGCAAGACCCTGGAAGGACTCTGTCAGCAAGGTGGCTAAAGTCTCCTAATAAGCATTACACGAATCGCTGCATCCTTGTGGTCCTGAAGCCTGTATTTTTCTGAGGGACTGCTGTTCCTAGAGATGCCATCGCAAAATGACATGTGTCCCCCAGAAAAGCACAATCCTCAAGGGGTCTTTAGAGGCACTTGGCTGCACTTAGGCCCTGCTGAGTTGTACGGCTGATTATGATGCTCTGCACAGAGTTGTTTCACAACTATGATTTTCCAATTACTTAAATCACCTGGAACTGGGAACTAAACCAGAATTCCCTGTTATTTCTTTTTTCTATTTGTTTCGAGTGGAGCTTTTGGTCCTATTTTGATTTCTCCAGAGAGCACTTGGCTAATGCCCAGTTGTGCTGTCTGGGTGGAGATGTGCAGTCCACCCACTCTTCTGTGGCAGGCTTCAATTTACTGTTAGGACATCGCTGCGGGTATCTGCATCAGAGCTGGGCGTCTGAACTGCTGATAAAATGACAACAGTAAGATTCACAGACACATCAGGAAGTGACATTTCAGTGCCTTAATCTCTAGCTCTAACACACTCTTCCTCTATGGGCTGTATTCACATCCCAGGTGAGAGGGATGTTTGCCACATCTGCCAGACCAGCTCTTCTGGAAGGTCACAGCCAGAGGCTTCCTAAAGTGACCAACAGGCACTGCTACACAGCCACAGCAAAGAGGAGCATCTCTGCCCTCTCCAAGCTGCCTCACCACAGATCCCGAATGGCCCAGAGCCTTGAGGTGGATCTGCCCAGATCTCCACCTCATTATTGGCAGAGCTCAAAGAAGACCCAGCCTAAACATTAGACAGAAAATACACTGCAGGTGATTGTAGGCAAGCTGCTCAGACAGAAGGGAACATTTAAAAGGCTTATTAACAGCCCTTCCCTGACTCGGGATGTCTTTGCAGGAATATCTTTGCTTCCAGACTTGGTTTAGGCAAGTGGTTCATTGATTTCAGGGTTGCAACCAACTCTGCACAGCCACTTCTTGTTGCAGGAGATCTTTCTGCTTTCTCTTAGGCCTGGCTCTTTGATCTCTGTCCCTCACTGCAGGCTCTGACACTGCTTGGGTTGCAGCTTCCCAGCTCCAGCACCCAACCCTGATAGCCCCCATCCTGTCCTCTCCAGCCCCTTCTGCCTGGAGCAGGCTCAGCGGTGATTTGCGCTCCCTCCACGGTATTCCTCCTGATCCAAACTTTTCAGGAAGGACAGACAGTTGGGAATGTCTTCTCTGCCCAAGATGCTCCACACAGGTCCCGGTGATAGCAGAGGGTAGGTGGGTGTGTGGTGGGCTCAATTCCCCTGACAACTATTAATCATCATTAGCACTTAGGGGGACAAGACTGGGTAAGGATTTAATCCAAAGCAGTTCAAATCTTTCTGTGAGAGAGAGCCTCATTATTTGAATTTCGTAATTACCAGCCCTTTTATAGCACGCACTCCTAAAAGGCAGCTGGAACTCGGAATTACCTATCCAGAGCTGTTCACCATATTGCTGCTTCTGTGAGAACAATATGCTATAAACCACATACCAGTTAAGTTGTTTTAATTAACCAATTATCTATTCAAAGTTTCTTGTAGCTCTCTTTATCTCTGTTCTTTAGCTACAGTACAATATGGAAATTAGAGTAAATTAAAGCACTTTATTAGACAAAATAGAATTAGCAAAGAAAAGAGGAAGTTAGTGAAAAAACACAGGCTGGTGATCATGCTTTCAACATGTAGAACCATAACTTCAACCCTAGGTGTTAAATCAGCTGAAGCATCATGAATTAAATCAGTTAATCCAGATCATCCTACAGCTGCATTAACAGAGTAAGATGTATCTGCAACCTGCATGGGCTTACTGTGTCCGCAGGAGACCTGGTCCCAGCTCCGGCGCAAGTCTGGACAGGCACAGCTGGACTGGTGGTGCTCTAGGCTGTGCAGGCGGCTTGTGTCAAAGTGCCCCTAAAGTCGTGGTTTCTTCCCAGCAGAACCTAATCTGCAAGTCTTGCAAAATGCACATATGATAACACTTCCCACAAGAGCCAGCAGCTGCTCTGTGCTCTCAAACCACAGCTGGAGAATCCCCCCACCTCTTCCTCCACGCTTTCCGATAACCCTGCTACCAGAGCGCTCCCCGGGGGCACAGGGCAAATCCCATCCTTGCCTGGGGCACAGCCCCATCCTCTCCCTCCAGGCGGTTTGTTAGTCCCTGGATGAGCGATTTAGCAGCAAGAGCTTAATAAAGCACCTAAAGTCAGGATGGGCAGGCAGGACTGACGGGTGGCACCTCTCTCCAGGGCTTTCCTCCTGGCTCAGGGTCCTTGCAGGATAACCTGTCAGGGGCCAGGACCCCTTGGCCACATCGCAGTGGTTCAGCTTGCTCATAGCATGGCTGCCATTGAGAGAGGCATCGGCTTTGAGGGAAGGCAGAGTTTTGCCACAGAGAACAACATGTGTGCTGAGCAGGCAACAACTATTAACAGATAAACCGAGGATGTGATCGCTGCCAGGCTGCGTGTTCGCAGGTTGTCCTTTGCGTTGCTGTTGCTCCTGCACAGCGGCAGCTCCTCTCCTTGTGAATCAGGGAGAGCATTAAAAGCTGAGGTCCCTTGCAGGGCTTTAACTAAGGTACTTTCAGAGGAGTATTTGGACACAAAGAGTTGTCTTGTCACTTGGGTAAACAAGACACAACTATCAGGCTCGGTTTGGGGCTTATCAATTGGAACCAGCATGAAAGCGAGTTCTCCAGCTCCGGCTCGCAGTTGCAACGACTGGTTTCTCAAGATAAACTAAGAGCGCATTCAAGTTCTTTTCTCTCAAAGTGATATGAAAGTCACATTGTTGTTACTCCACATCTTACGAGCCCGTTCCCTAAATAGGATTTCAGAGAAAGAAAGTCAATGGGATGTTCGTCTTGGATGAGACTGGAGGCGTTACCAGATGGATTGATGGCTGCTTCCCCTCGCTGCTCCCCCAGCTCTCCTCGGGATGCTTTGTGCTCCAGGACTGCTAGAAGAAGAACACGTGCTTTATTCAGAGTCTTACAGGAATGTCTGTTGTTCTTGTTGGCAAAGCTGGTACTTGCTAATTACAATGATCAGATGGGTTAAAATTAGGAGACGCCCACCTGGAGCAAGTCTTCTTTTGGCACTTTCCAGAAAGGGAACAAAGCATGTTCTGCGTTCTGGCTGCTTGATGTTTCTGGGAATACAGTAGATGTGTCCTACCAGTTTGGGTAAGACAGCTCCGACCACCTCTGACCTCTAATTAATTGTACAGCTCCAAGTTATCCTGGGATGTCTGTTAATTGAGGCACTGACCAGTATTGATTGGAGCAAGGTGCAGACCTGATGACCTGCTAACTGGGAGGCCACCCTGAGCTGTCCTCAAACATCCTTCTCCAGCATGTTCAGGCACCAGCACTGGCCAGAGATCTCCATTTCAAAGCTGTAACAAGGTCCCCCGGTGATTGTCTCCCTGTTTGTGGGCATGTGGCTGATGATGGGGAGGTGGGAGCTGTGTCTGCCCTGTTGCCCCTTTCTCTCTGCATCACCAGCCTGTTAGACCCAAACTGTCATTATGAGCAAAATGGGAACACCTCTTCTGTGGGCTGCAGATTTACTGCGAGCCTAATTACAGTCTTAACAGTCTAATCAAAATATAACAAACAGTTATTATCCCAGTTACAATAATACTAAACTCTGAATTAATATGGAAAAGCATCATTAATAATACAGTCACAAAAGGCCTGCTGGTCCCTGTCGCAGGTTATGCTCACCCTTCTGCTGTTCCTAAACCTGGTGGCATTGGTCCTCCTGGAGCAGAAAATGGGTTTGGGTTGATGGTGTCTGAAGCCCTTCACCAGGATGAGCTCAGGGTGGCTGCACGGGTCCATTCCCTGGGGTGCTTGGTGTTACCTTTGTACCTCCTCTTCATGCAGAACCTCCCATTTTGCTCATAATGACAGTTTGGGTCTAACAGGCTGGTGATGCAGAGAGAAAGGGGCAACAGGGCAGACACAGCTCCCACCTCCCCATCATCAGCCACATGCCCACAAACAAG
>NW_010417105.1:18514-33359 GCF_000710305.1 Buceros rhinoceros silvestris | reverse complement strand
TGTGCTCCAGACCCTGCTCCAGCTCTGCTGCTCTTGCAGGCTGCACAACCCCTGCCCCAGCCTCAACTAATGTAAAGAGTTGATCATTACGCAATTATCACTGAGCTTTGCTGCATCCTCACCTCGCAGCTGCGGAGCGGAGCTCAGTTGCTCAAGTTAAGCAACAGCCACTGATCCACAGGGATTACAGCCAGAAGGAGCTCAAACCAGCTCGCTGGCCACGGCGAGCCCAGCGAGTCCCATCACCTTGCTCTTTAAGCACGGAACTGGCAGATGTTCCCTGCGTAGTGAGAAACCACGCTGCAGAAGGTGGCATTTGGCCGTTTCAGTAGCACCAGTGTTGGTGATATTTGCCCTTTTATTGTTTCATTAATATCCAGTGCTGCTTCGGATACTGTTCCTTATGTTAATAATATTCCATAACAGTATTAGTCGTAGTTCAGTTTAACATTATACTGCTTACATTTAATAGGTTATATATTTTAGAGAAATTAATAGGAACATTTTATGTTCCTGCACTTTTGAGTTATCAAATATAAAAGCCAGGTAGATTTTATAAGATTTTTTTCTATCAAAATGCAGTCTTGTCAAAAATGAAGCTTTAAACTGGATCAAGACTCTTTAGATGCTGTAAGGGTTTAATCAAGGAAAGGCGTGATCATGGCTTGTGGCTTCAAAATAACTTTTTTTACAATAACTTCATTTGTGGACAACAAATACAATGATTTTTCATACTGAAATGATATCAGGACAATTTGCTGCATACGGTTTAATTCAGTCCCTGCCCCAGGTTTTGAATGTGATTGGTATTGAGATTTTAGAGGTATAAGGACACCATTGGAACCAACTTTTGTGTGAAGTTCTCCTGCCTTCAGGCCTTGAGTTTCCAGCCTTAGTAGCTGCTCCTTGGGGACCCAGCCCAACTGATAGGGGATAATTGTGAAATCTGAAAGAGCCCCGATGTCTCTGCTCTTCCACCCCTGCTTTAAATGGCTGTGAGAGAGTCTAGCTACGGCAATGCGCCGCACGGAAATTTCCCCCGACTCCCTGACTTTAGTGTTAGAAAGGCCCATTAACTTGGGCAGTCTGGTGTTCTTCAGACTAAGGGCTGCTGTCTGCTTGGGATTACAAAAACTTCCAGAAAGCCTGAGAAGTGCTACAGGAAGCGCATTAGAGCTCTTCCAAAGCAGAGGGGGGAGAGCTTGTTTTAATAATGTATTGAAGTGTTCGCACCACCCAAGCATCTGCTAACTGCCCTCAATTTTAGGTAAAAAAAAAAAAAAACAACCTTCTTCCAGGGAGAAGTGCATGTTTGTAACTGCAGGCAATAATTAGAGGCTGGTGACTCAAGGTACTGCAAAAGGAACAGAAAAAAATACAAACCGCAGGTAAAAAAAGATCTGAGAACTACTCAAGTACTTGTTCTAGGATAAATTTAACCTTCCCGAAACATATCCAGGCAGAGCTTTTTGCACCTCGAGAGAGACAACATAGAGCTGTCTTAAGCTAGTATCTGTTCTCCGTGACTCACCTCACCCTCGTCCCACTGCATGCTCCCGCATCCAGGAAGCACCTGCAGGGTGACCAAGCCTGTTGGGCTGCAGCTCCCCTTGCGACGACATTGCCCTGGTCTCCTCAGCAGCTGAAAGAGGTGGGTGCACCCAGGGATCCCCATCCTACCCCTCTCGCCCCCTGCTTTAGAGGAGGGCCATGGCCCCAGCACCTTGGCTTCATCTCCATCAAGCACAAGAGGAGCTCAGGAGACTCCTCTGATGGAGGCCCATCATCTTGATGGGTCAATCCCTATCGCCATTGTATCCTGCATGCAGCACTCCATCCCCAGTATAGGTTGATCCAGACCACTCTCAGGCTGCTCCTGGGTACTGGACACTTTAATCCTTCCTGTGGGTGCTACAATAACACGTTCACAAGTTTCACGTAAACTTTTAATAGCTGATCCAAACAGGCAGGCAGCAAGGTCTCTGAACGAGCAGCAGGGCTTGACCAGCGCTATTAAATAGTGATTTTATCCGTGTTCGCACAGGCCTTGCATGAGGGAGCGGAGAGGACATGGCTCAAAACAGACTCATGTTTTTCTTCACACAGGAGCTGTAGATTAAATAAGTTTGTGGGAGCTGGTAGGATAAATGGGCAGGGAGCTGGTGAGGGACAGCAGGGAGGATTAGTGGGCGCTTTGAGCAGTAAGGTAGACCAGATCTGCGGTGAGAATTGCTACCCGATAAGTTGGGGAAACACAGGTGCAAAGGGAGCAAAGCTGACCTGGGGTTGGGGAAGGACTAGTCTAATGATGATCTCTTTTGTGCTTGAGGAGTGGTAGTCACCACCTGGTTTGCATGTCACAGTGGTGGTAACATCCACTGCTCCGCTCTGCCACTGGAAATTCCCTTTTGCTTTACTTCAAGCAGGGATGTGGAGCAATGTGGCAAGATCTTGTTTGGTAACTCTGTGAAGAAATCCAGGAGGGAGCATTCATCCTGTATTTCTCTTCATCAGATCACTGCCCTTTAAACATGCTCATAAACTCATTTTGCTCTTCCACTTCTTTGCAACATCTACAGAGAGAGGTACTTATGCAAAACTATTTATATTTCCTGCGCTCTTCTCCATTGCACCATTATCATTTGCACATTAAAAAAGCGTTTGTCCCCCATTTCTCATTGCGTTTCACCTTCACACTGTGAAGGAACCTCTTCAGTGTCTCTTCACTCGAGACTGTTCTTGTCTGGGGAAGACAGGTGTCACTGATCCTGCAGATGCGCAGACCCTTTGCAGTACCTACCACTCCACTTCTTTTGCTGCTCTTCCTCGACCTGGATAGACCAGACAAGTCACCCCAGGTTGTCTGTTAACCACTCCAACTCATCCTGAGCTCATTAAATGCACCTATAAACAACCGTCTCTCTGCCACACAGTTTTTCTCAGCAAAAGGTGCCTTCTCCAACCGGTGTTTTTGCTTTGGCTGTAACATCGTTGACAACACAGCCATTTCCTAAGGAACATGAAGATGTGCTGCAAACCCCCTGATGCCTCCAGGCTTGCTTGTGGCCTTGTGCAAAGGGACCTACTTATCTGGTGGTGTAGCTGCTCTTATAAAGCACTAAACTACGCTGAACAAGATCCAGAGAGTGCTTCTCTGGATGGCTAATTTGAGCTTCAAGGTGCCTAACAGTTTCTCACTGAGTGCTGACAGACTGAGTCAGTTTGCGAGAGTTGGGTGGTGATGACTAACCCAGAAGCCATCATGTCTACCACAGTGCTGACCCTGCTCCCTGTTTTCATCAGAACCTCTACACACAAGGGTTAGATGGTAACTTTTTTCTTGCTGAGAAGCTACTCGCTCTTCGGAAAGTTGATTTCTTTTGGGCTTGGTGTGTGCAAACAGCTCAGCACAGGCTCAAACTGACGCTGGAGCTGTAGAGAAGAGGGAGATCATGCTTGTAGACAGGCAGGTGGCACAATGAACTGCTTTTGTCAGTAGAAATCAGCTGAGGAGGTGATGGTAGCATTGCTTCTCTACGCCTAGCCACCTTCACACAAAGCCTTATTCCAACGGCAAATCTTGGCTGGCTTGCCTTATGACCCCAAGGGATCTTCAGCCCATAACTTGTAATTCTGCAGGAACATGTCCCCATGCTTTTGTTTGGGAATCCTCTGCACATGGGCACAGCCCAAGGATAAAAACAGCACTGTGTTTTTACCAATGCCTCTGACATCTGTGTTCGTGCTGGTGGACCCTCTAACTCTCACCTGGTCTGACTGGGACACAGTCACGGTGCTGACAGGAGAGCAAGGTCCCTCGTCAGAGTCTGAGCACAGATACTCTTGGCTGGGTCAACTTTCAGTGCAGCAGTTTTGCAGTTAACAGCTGGGAAACTTGATTTATTGAGGATGTTGGGAAGGTGCCAGTTCATTTGGGCATCTGTCACGGCCAAATGCAGCAGATCATCCGAGACCAATACGAACAGAGTGGTGTGGCCCCTTGCCCCAGTCCCCTTTTGCCTTCAGCAAAGGATTTGTTCCTTCTGAAGGGGGTTGTGGGAAAGCAGAAAGTCCAGGTGATAACTAGAGAGCAGTGAGGTTTGTATGTAGGATCACAGCTCCGTGGCCACGCCTCTGCATCAAACCGTTAGTTTTCCACCTCTCTTACGGTGTTACTTCAGCTGGGGGTGCAGGAGGCCCCCGCCAACCTTTCTGCATCTGGCTATTAAAGTGGGATTCCCAAAGCTTGTCGAGTCTCATCTCCTGGGGCACGACGGGCATGACACCAGCCTCTTTCTTTCCATGGCACTTATCTCTGCAGGCTGCCCTGATGAGCTGGAAGAGAGAAGCTATTTTGGGTGGTGAAAGGCTGGCTTGACACATTCCTGCAGAGAGCCTCCCCCAGCGCCCGTTGAACTCGGGTGAGCTGTCGGAGAGAAACCCGCTAATGAGCAAAGATCCTCATGCTGCAGCTGGGAGCGGAAAGGGTGTCTCTGTACACAGCAATGACAGCTTCGGCTTTGCTCGTCTGTCCTGGCTTGTTTTTATTGAAACTTTGCGTAGATGTGGAAAATGCGCAATTAGAGGCTGTTACGTGATTGATTTCTGGGCGCAGGGGCCTTTCCTCCTTGCCTGGAAGGTCTGGCAGGTATTATTTAAAGAGCTAATGAATGTTAATGGGCACATTATTTGCAAATCTTGAAGTGGAATATTAGATCAGGGCTCCTGTGTGTCATGGTAATCAGCTTTCCCTCGCTCGCTCTGGCTCGGGGGGAAACACCCTGCAGTTGCTTTGTTGTATGCTTTTCAGATTAATATCCTTTTTCCAATCCAGCAGCTTTTCTCTGGGTGTTTTAGTCAAAGAAGCAGATGGCTCACATGCTGGTATTTGATGCCTGACCAAAGGGATTGTCCTGCTCAAAACCATCCTGCCAGGAGCACAGAGCAAGTTTCCTGCTTTGTCTTTTCCTGAGGGGGGAAAAATTAAAGAAAAAAACCTGCTTGGAAGGAGGCAGGAACGGGCTAGCTCGCCCACACCACAGCAGCCAGCCTGCCATGGAGGCCAAGGGCAGGGACGGGCAGGCAGCATCTCTTCTGCTCAGTGCCTGGCACAGCCCACACAAACCCTCCTCTGGGTGGGGACTGGCTGCGGGAACCCCGAGGTCTGGCCATGGGAGCAGCTCGCTCGGGGAGCATCTTGCTGCTGCTCCAAGCTGCCTCTCCTCCAGAGCCTCCCAAGTTTATCTTGTCTGCCACCACCCCAGTGCTTCTCCTGCACCTCCATCCCTTACCCTCCCATGTGCCCAAATCCACCCAGTGCCATCGGCCAGCTGATGTAGGGGCCAGTCCAGGCCTCTGTCGGGGTCCCACATCCTCCTGGGTAGCAAGCTGCTGCTGAACAGTAAAGCTTAAGTCTTCCCCATTGTGCTTTCAGCGAGAACACAATCAATGGTTCATCCTCTGACTTTCACCCACCTCTTAGAAACATGTTGCTCTGGGGATCTCTGTCCCCCTCAGCTGTAGCTTTGGCTGTCCCATCAGCTCAAAATGCCTGGCAGAGCACTGAACAGCAGACACGTTGTTTTCTTTAGGAAGCCAAACTAAAAGAAAGGAAGAAATCCCAGGTGATGTTCCAAAGACCTTTGCTGGAGCCTTTCCTAAGCATCAAAGAATCGAGGCTGCTGCACGGTGAAAAGCACAACTCTGCCGTGCCTCAGGAGGTGCCCAGGGAGGGTGTTGCTCCATAGCATCCACCGCAAAAGCGGTGAGTTGAGGCCCGACAAGCTCTGCGTGATACTGAAGTTGTGATTTAGGTCTTACACTTGCAGAGTGTCGCTGCATGTGTAGAGGACCCAAGCGAGACAAGCAGCACCAGGGAGCTGTGCTGTGGGAGGTGGCTGCTGCCCCAGGAGCGGTACCAGTGAATGATGGGGGAAGGCAGGCAGAACCCGCCACAACAAATCAGCAGATTAAGGATGGTGGAAGATACATAACCCAGCTCTCCATTTCTAGTATCCTCCTTGGCGGATCAGGAGGGTTTCTACCTAAGAAAGGACAAGTTCTTTACTCTTATAACATGCTTGCTCTGTTGCCTCCAGATTTCTCAGCATCTACCCACCCGCTCTCCTGAGCTCGTTGGTGCCAACCTACTTTGTATTAACAGCAATTCAAATGTTAACAGCTGCTGTCCGTGTTCATCAAAAAGAAGCTTAATACAAGTATATGATTACTGTATGTGCATTGTATAAATGATACTTGGTTGTGTCTTAAGCTAAAATAACAATATACACTTTTATCCAATCCTGATAGGTTTATAAATATATTTAAATGGCTATAAATATTTATAAATAGTTTCTGTAATCTTCTGTAATTAGGCTTTAAGCTCTGTGACAGACAGCATCTGTTTGATCTGCGGGCGCTCTCGGCGTGTGTGTGCCTCAGGTTTCTCTAATAAAAGTGTCGGAGTCGGGCAGATGCCTCTGAAGGGAGCCGGCATACCTCGCTCCTTCTGTTGGGAGAGAGCAGCCCAGACCTGGACTAACCTCCTGGGTGCGGGAGGAGGAGGCAGAGAGAAGCCAAGCAGAGAGCTGGCAGTCTGCAGCCGGTGCCCGGAGGCTGTGGAGGAGAGCAGGGGGTGGTGGAAGGACAAATTGCCCACGGCCCAGCGGGGCTGCTGATGTGGTTGCTGCAGCTCAGAGTTATTGTCAGCTGGAAGCGGCTCTGGGAGAAAGGACCAGCCAGGTGGGTGGGGAAGCTGTTCATAAACCGTTTATTTCTACTCGTAACTCTTTTTATTTCTGCTCTGTTTAACTTGGTCACCTTGAGCTATCTTCGATTCCAGAAGAAAAGAAAGTGTCTGGCCATATAGTCCTTTGTGCTCTAAAAGCCTTTTGGGGATGCTCTGTACATGGGAAATGAGGTAGATTTTCCTCAGGGCTATAGATTCACTCCTTGGGATCAACTGATGAGCATGGTGGCAGCAGGGCAGGACAACCCGTGGCCACACAGTATTCCCTCCCCTGCACGCAGGCCCCAAAGCATCTGCTGGGACAGCATGGATGTCTGTCAGGACTGGCCCGTGCTCATCCTTTGACAACTTGGGACAGGCTGACATCGCTCAGACAGCTCCTGGCTGTTCAGGCAACATCATGTGGTAGCCCAAAAGCAAGGAGGGTGCACACTCCAAGAGGAAGGTGCTTAGACTATCCCACCGAAGGGTCCCATAGAAGCTCAGGTAGGACAGAGGGCGTCTGCTGCTTGGTGCCAAGGAGGCTCAATCGGTGTCGATTCTTGGTGAGAGAAACAGAGAGAGGCACACCCCTTTTTTTGCTGGAGATCCCTCTTTGGGGATGATGACACAGGCCGCACTTTGGGGAGATGCTACTCCATGGTCCCACACCCAGTGGGCACAAGCTGAGATGGAGACGTAGAGTCTGCCGGTCCCAGTCCAGAGGGTTGACCCGGAGGGGGCTCACTCATAAGGCAGCGGAACTGGAAGGCTGTGCTAAGGAGATGTCCCCAGCTCCCATGGGTACCACCTTGGGTTCCCCCACTACCCACATCGCTTTGGAGGTGGTGGATGTTTCTCCTGCCCTCGGCCTGTTTGTCCAACCAGCCCAGCTGTGTGACTACTTCTGGTGTGAGAGGAGCAGGTTTTGCCCATGGGCTCAATGAAAAAAAAATCATCTTGGGGAGATGGAGCGTCCTTTGCTGACATCCACGCTGAGGAAGAGGATGTGAAGAAGGTTGTATGTGAGGATGGAGACAAGTACTGGGAGGAGAAGAGACTGGGGCAGATCAGAACAAAGCCAGACCGAGGCAGGAGCCTGGGGCTGTGTCAGAGTGGGAGACCCACCATCAGAGCTGGACGGGCTGTGCCACCACACTGGGGCAGGAGGAAATCCCTTCGGAGCGGGGACTGACCAGACTCTGGCTCTCTGTTTTCAGCCCTGCTCTTGAGCAGGGGCACTGTGATGCTCTGGCAGATGATTCTTTTCAATTTACATGTTTAAAAATGCAGGAGAACAGGCTGGGGGAGAAAAAAAATCAACTTGCAAACGGAAAAGTTGCAGAATGATCTTTGCTTTGCAGCTTTGGCTTGGGCCCTGGCTGTGTATCTTTAATCTTTCAGAAGTCTTTAATCAGAAGAAAATCTGGCTTATCCCTAAAGCCCAGGGTCTGAGCCTGTGCCGTGCAAAGAGAATCCTCCGGAGCCTCTGGGAGGAGATTGCACAAAGACAAGCAAACATGCGCCAGTAGGTGTACGACCAGACAAGCACGTCACCGCACAGCGACAACCAGGTACGGCGTCCAAGGGGAGCGCACTTGGCGGCGTCGGAGGCTCTGGATGCAGAGGAAGAGAAGGGATGCTCAAGGCGTGAACAGGGAAGAAATGAAACTGTGACAGCTGCGAAGGAGTGAGCGGTCTGTGTGTTGTAAAAGGGAAAATTGAAAAGCCTGGGAAATGTTGTCCACACTCACTTGAAGGGAAACACGATGGTTCTTGAGAGCCTGGATTTATTTAGGGGTGGTGTTGAGGATTAGTTTGGTGGTTGTTTTTTTTTAACCAGGCAGCGTGCCTTGCCACCTGGGTACTGAGAGATCACACGAAACAAGTAGAAAACACGAGAAACCTTTGGAGCCTGTGCAGACGCTCTGCTCCCTGCTCCCGCGGTACAGACAGCGCCAACCCCACCAGTGCTGCTTCTCCGTGTAAAGCTCAGCAAACCTCCTTCAGACCTTGCTGGGACAAATTCTTTTGGCATGAAAAAGGCGTCCCCCACCGTCTTAGTGGAGAGCAGACTGGCTTTACAAATGTTTTCAGGCAGAGCCAGCCAGGGAGGACAGCGGATGCTGCTGGCTCTCCTCGGAGAAGCGGCTGTTCTGCTGCCTGCACTACCCACCTTCTGCTGCCGGGACCCCCTTCCCTCTCTCCTCCCTTGTGGAATGTTCCTGGCAGTTTTCAGCTGTGATAAAAAGCTCAGAGCCTGAAATAATCCTCCTTTCAGCCTAAAACAGGAGCCAGGGAAAGGTGCTTGGATTTTCACAGCCTCCCCTCCCATCATCGCACGCTTCTGGCTCCTCTGCAGCAGGCGGGATGTGAGGGGCTGTGGCAGCCTGTGTGGACTATTTCTGGTCACGGACTGTGATGGCAAGTTGTAACGCCAAAAAAACCTGAAAACCGCTCCACATCCTTTGCAAATTCGCCCTTTGTTGGTTTGGATTTTTCTGTTTAAATAGTCCCTTAAAATAGCAGCCCTGGGTTAAATTCTGTGAACTGAGAAGTGGGGAGGAGGGTTCTGGTTTTTACTTTAGAAAATGATGAAACTACATTTGGACAATTTTAAATTACTTTTTCTACTCAGGCACAACCTGAGGCTTTTAATTGCTTTTTAATGTTGTCCCACTCCCCTGGAATAATACTTATTTCAACAGAAAATACAGCCTGGAGGAGGGTCCAGCCTGTGAACAGGCTCGGGCTCGTGAGCTGCCCAGTGCGATGTGGTGGGATGAGGCCCCAGAGCCAGCCCCCGTCAGAAGCTGCAGACTGGGATGTCTTGCTCCTCTGCTCAGCCACAGGAGTGATGTGGGAGAGCCGAGGGGACATGCCACTGTGGAGCCAGGCAGGAGCTGCAGAAAAGGAGCATCACGCAGGCGTCTGCACGAGCTCAGGAGGCCATAAAAGAGATCCCAGCCCAAGTCCCATGGCTGGAAGAGAGGAGAGACCTGGACCACCACCAAGGCAACTTCATAGACATTCTAAAGAGAGGTGAGACCACATCAGAGCATTTAGGTGGCCTATAGCCGCTGTTCCAGGAGAGCCTGGGGTAGCGTCTGGTCCTCCTAAACTCCCTGTGCTCCCTGCTGCTGCCCTCTGCGTGACGGGATGGTATCTACGGGAGACATCTCTGCAGAGTTCTTCCAGGGGAGCTGCTCTCTGGGTCTCTGTGCACCTGGGCTCATTTCCAACAGCTCAACTCACCACCAATGTTTTGCTGACTACCAGCACCAGCAGGGATCATGTCTGCCCTTGTACCACCCCCTGCACCCTGCCATCCCCTTCTGCTTCTCCACCTTCTCACCCTGGTTCTCCGCTCCTGTTTTCTGCACTTCAAGGGAACAATCCAAAGGTGAAGGTGCACAGGGGTCCATCGATTTCCACACTGCCTTTTGCAGCGCTGCTGCCTGCAGAGCTGGTGTGTAACAGAACATGAGGCCAGCATTTGCACCAATGGGAAACTTCACAGAACCGTTAATATTTGATGTTGCTTGGAACCAGCTGGAGGTGAGGGAAAGCACCATGTGGCTTAACTAGCTCCCTGCCACCTTCACCCAGCTCCCCTCCCACTGCAGACTAGGGGAGGGAGAGAATCCTCTTGGAAATGCCAGTGGGACAGTTGAGGAAACAGGCAGCTCTGGACACTTTGGGGTTTTTTTGCACACCGGGTGTGCAGGAGCAGAGGGGTCAATGTGCATCTGGCCCTAAGAGCAACCAGAGCACCCAAAGGTCAGTAAGAAGGGACAGAGGTGGTGGTCAGGAGGACCTTCACACCTCGATGACCAGTGTGTGATGGGAGGAGGGCTGGTGGGACAGGACCAGAGTGGCTGGGTACTCAGCCGTGCGGATGCAGAGACAGGAGGGCTTGGAAAGTGATGGGTTGGCTTAACGAGCATGGGAGACTGGCTGAATCTTGGCCAGGTATGGACGTTGGGGAGACAGCTGTCCAGGAGGCAGCCAGGCACGTCTTCCATTGGGGATCAGACAGAAGGGCCAGATAACTGAGCCACACTCCAGGGTGCGCTGGGGCAGAGGTCTTCAACATGTGCCAACGGGCAACCCGGTTCTCAGGGCTGGGGCACATCTTCAGGAGTTGAAGTGAAACACCACAAACGTTGAAGTAGCCGTTTTCCTCAGGAAGAGCTATGAGGGTTTGAGGGGTTGGCAGCCGTCTTTTAAACTTTGTCATTACTAATATCCACTCTCCATCATTAGAGCGGAACGTGATATTTCGTATTGTTTTCTCATAGAGATTTATTTGGCATCGCGGATGAATCGAGGTAAAGCTGTAGGATCATGGACATGCCCATCTTTAGGATCAACAGTTCCAACTGAAGTCAGCAACTCTCCCAGAGCTTTATTTTGGGAAAGGGCTATCCTGGATACCCCTTCCACCCACCTAAGAAGGTCAGTGCAGGACACTACTGAGGTTTTATCCCAGTCCATGGGGTTTCTGTGAAAATCAGAGGGACAGGGTGACTTTCATGGTGCCCCGAACCAAGAGAGCATTGGCATAGCAGGCACATCAGACCAGCAGAGGAAGCACGTGTGGCAGTGGGGGAAGTGGAGGAGTGGGATGGATATTAACTAGTGCAGAATAAGCAACGAACAACAATTGATAGAAAATAATGGATCCCCTGTGGGTTTAAATCCAACACCAGTGCAAAAGGTTGAAGCTACACCACCATCCACCCAGCCAGGCGACCCTTAACCAAAAGAGCCATCAGGAAGATAGTGGTGAAACCAAGCCCAATACTGGGAGGACTTCAAACACTCCCACAAAGAAATGGGTAGATGTCTGGAGACAACACAGAAGATAAATCCTTCTCAGAACAGCTAGATGAAGCTCCGCTAGATTTAATCCTGAGCAAGACACAGGGCTAATTTAAGATGTTATTATTGAAGAGTCCTTCTATAAAAGCATCTGCAACGTACTTAATCTCAGTAACATTGCAGGAATTTAAAAATAAAACTGGAAAACTTCATTGCAACTTCATTTCAAAAGAGCTGCCCACATAAAAGTGGAGAGGCTTGTTAAAAAGAAATTAAAAGCAGCCAGCAAAAGGGTAACATTTTTCCAGGGGACAGAGACATTGTTTAAAGATCTTCTGTTAGACGATGAGAGAAAGTCTATACAATTATCAAAAGAGACTTTAAAAGGGCAAAAAATTAGCTCTTCTCATTAAAGAACCGACTGAAGGAACCTGTCCGAGTAAAACGGTATCCTTCAAAAGGCAGAAGTCATGTTCAAATGCGGAAAATAAAAAAAAGAGCGTGAGATGACAAATTAAGTGTAAAACTGTGACAAAGGAGATGAAGCCTTTTTTTTGAGGAGCAGCTTTCAAAGGTGAAATCTAATAATAGACCCAAACCCCTCGGCAGCTGTGGAGAACCCCAGGGCTCTTCCCACCGTGGAGAACCCGTTCCAAAACCAGCCGTTGTTGGAAGAGGTTGGGCGCAAACTGGGGAAATCAAGAGTATTGAAACGAGCAGATGGGATTCACCGCGGAGCCTGAAGGATGTGTCACATGAAACAGCCATTTAGCAGTGGTGCACAAGGGACTGTTTAAAAATAACCGTGGAACCAAAGGAGCTGAAGGTGGTAAATGCGGTGATATTTAAACGGGCCCCTGCAGCAAACCAGGGGACTGTAGAGCAGCTGCTCTCCGCGCTGGGCAGAACGTCAGGAAAATATCACAAGGAGCAAACAAGGAATAGCAGGGCAGAGTGGGCGCAGGGTTTGCAGAAGGAAGTCCTGCACTGCGAACCCTTGGAGAGCCGGTGAGCTCGCAGAGCAGGAGGTGCGTTCGGCAAAAGCTTTGGAAAACTGTCTTCATCAGAGGCTTTTGAAGAAATAAAGCCACCGCAGGGTAAAAAGGGAAGTCCTCTTCTGTCTAATAACTGCACGGGAGTGTGAAACACAGATTAGGAACAAATTAGCAGAGTTTTCAGTGGAATGAAAGTGCCAAGAGAAGCACCCAGGGACCCGTGGTGGTGATGGAGGATGGATGGGGAATGATCCTTTGGTGGATTCTGGATGATCTCACCCAGGAGATGACCTGGAGAAGGAAAGGAAAGCAGCTAGGGCATGAAGTTGCTGATGGTATTCTGATATTCAGAGCTGATGGTGAAAACCCATGGAGGGATCGCTCAATACTGAGCAGCAGGACAATGAAACAAGAGTGAAATTCAGGAGCATGATGTGCAAAATCGTGTACAAGTGGAACAGTCTGTTTGTACATGAACTAGACATAAACCTTGAATGAGCCCTTACTGCCCAGGAAAGGTGTCTTAGTCCTCGCACACCCACGTTGCAGGTAGTGTTACGGAAACGTCGCCTCAGCGATCTGTGATAGCCTCCAAAGTAAATTGAGTGTGGAAATTTTTAGAGGAAAAGTGTTAAACAAAACAGACGAGATCAATCTGTCATCACCCAGATCAATAATTCACCCGCTACTTAAATACTCTTCCCAGGTCCGTTCCCTCCACTGGAGGAAAAACACAAAAAAAGGCAGAAACCCCCCCCTAGAAACTAGAAAAGAAGCAGAGAGAGGTGGGAAAGGTAAGGGTAAGGGTTGGGGACCGGCTCTGCGGGTGGAGAGATTACACAGGCTGAGGCTCTTCATCTTGGAAGAAGCGAGACTGATGGGCTGTGCGGTGAGGAGCGGCTCAGGAGGGATTATTCGTGGTTCCCCGCAGGACAAAATCCAGTGGTATCAACCTACGGATCAGGACATTCAAAACAGGAAGGAAGAAAATGCTTTTTCATACTCTGCATAACTAAATTTCTTCCCCTCAGGGGGGTGGTGTGAGGTTTGGATGGGCTGTGGCATAACTGCACAGTTTAAGAGGGGGCATCTACTGGGAGAGATGGTTTGAGTCCCATCGGCCTTACGGCACCTCCCCAAGGGGGTGGTTTGCTGCTCCTAATTTTATTTCTGGTTTTTAAGCTCCACGTAGGAATCCACCAGGAAACTCCTGAAATGGGTGACCTGGGCCAAGCTCTAACTCGAGGTCAGAGGAGGGTGAGGGGGGACTCCACGCTCATGTTTTTCCACATTCAGTCCAGACTGGGAACTGAAAGTCTGTCTTTAATACAGGTGGTGGGATTTCAGGCTGAAGCACAGGATCCTCCTCACTGTAGAGGACATCCAGCCGCTTTCGTAAGGGGATTCTCCACCGTACATCACGCTCACCTTCCGTTATGGTAAGAAGAGAATCAAGATGATGGTTTAATTTCTCAAACAGCCTTTGAGGAAGGCGATTTTTAAAATTCATCTCACGCATCAGGAAAGCTCCAGTCCTACGAGCAGACGAGCATCGGTGTAAGCGCACCCGCGGAGGAAGGCGGCATCTCGGGGATGAAGCCCACGTGACGGCTTCCCATCTGATCCTTCGCGGAGCTGTGCGTGGTGCCAGCTAAAGGCTGGCAGGTCATCAAACACTGGCAGGAAAAAGAAAACAACAGGGCACAGCTTCAAAGCCGATTTCTCAAACAAAGCCCAACTCAAAGCACATTTCCACCGCAACGCTGGAAAAAAAATTATATATTTTTGCTTATGGGTTGCAGTTCTGCCACGTTCAGGTTTAAACCATTGGCCATGGAGCAGCAGTGCGTAATGGCAGTGGTGTAATTTTTCATTCTGCTGTCCTGAAAATGGTTAAACCATCATTTGTTCAAGGTTAAACACCCCAACAGAAGTTCCTCTTGTGCTGAGTAGAAATAGGCAGATTTTCTGCATGAAAAGTGAAATACATAAAGTTTGGGGTATTTTGCATCTGAATGGAAATTCTTGCACCGCCCGAGCCCCGCCGATGATGTGCTGGTAACGGGGAATCAACACTGAGAGGGCTGGGGAGCGTGCGCCCAGCACAGCAGCTGCCTGCCCGCGCTCCAACGAGAAAATAATTTATTTTCTCGATCGAAATTTATTTCATGAAAAGTCATTATTCTAAAATCAATGTAAACAAATCAAAGGGCTGATGAGAGCAGCCCTCCAGCACGGGGAGCAGCCTCGGTGCAGGCTGCAGCCGGCGACCGCACCGGAGAGATGCCGCAGCGCCCGA